>NC_056464.1:38605727-38809047 GCF_008729295.1 Plectropomus leopardus | reverse complement strand
GATTTTGCAAAAACAGTCCAAAACACAATTAAATTGCATGTGCAAAAAAAAACCCCCAAAAATGCAAGGCTATAGTATGGCAAAAAAGTCAAAAAATGCCATTCTCAAAAAACTGCTGAAAACCATTTTAAACCACATGAAATAGCGTGCCGAGACACGCCATGGCAAATGATTTTGCAAAAACAGTCCAAAACACCCTTAAATAGCATGTCCAAAAATCCAGGACAAATGCAAGGCTATAGTATGGCAAAAATGTCAAAAAATGCCATTTTCAAAAAACTGCTGAAAACCATTTTAAACCACATGAAATAGCCTGCCGAGAGACGCCGTGGTAAATGATTTTCCAAAAACAGTTCAACACACATTTAAATAGTATTTCCAAAAAAAACACAAAAATGCAAGATTATAGTATGGCAAAAATGTCAAAAAATGGCATTTTCAAAAAACTGTTAAATACCATGTTAAAGTACCTACAATAGCGTGCTGAAACACGCCATAGCAAAGGATTTCGCAAAAACAGTCCAAAACACAGTTAAATAGCATGTCCAAAAAAGAAAAAAAAATGCAAGTATGGCAAAAATGTCAAAAAATGCCATTTTCAAAAAACTGCTGAAAACCATTGTAAACCACATAAAATAGCGTGCCGAGACACGCAATAGCAAAGGATTTTGCAAAAACAGTCCAAAACACCCTTAAATAGCATGTCCAAAAATCCACCAAAAATGCAAGGCTATAGTATGGCAAAAATGTCAAAAGATAGCATTTTCATAAAACTGCTTAAAACCATTTTAAACCACACAAAAACGCATGACGAAACATGCCATGGCAAAGGATTTTGCAAAAACAGTCCAAAACACCATTAAAGAGCATTTCCAAAAATCCACCAAAAGTGTAAGGCTATAGCATTGGAAAAGTGTCAAAACATGCTGTTTCAAAAAACTTCTGAAAACCATTTTAAACCACATAAAATAGCCTGCCGAGACACCTCATAGCAAAGGATGTTGCAAAAACATCCAAAAACACAATTAAACACCATGTCCAAAAATCCTCCAAAAAAGGAAGTCTATATTATGGCAAAAATGTTAAAAAATGCCATTTTCAAAAAACCATTTCAAACCACATGAAATAGCGTGCCGAGACACGCCATTGCAAAGGATGTTGCAAAAACAGTCCAAAACACGCTTAAATAGCATGTCCAAATACCCACCAAAAATGCAAGGCTATAGTATGGCAAACATGTCAAAAAAGGGAGTTTTCAAAAAAATTGCTTAAAACCATTTCAAACCACATAAAATAGCGCACTGAGACACAGCAGAGCAAAGGATGTTGCAAAAACAGCCAAAAACACCATTAAATAGCATGTCCAAAAATGCAAGGCTATAGTATGGTAAAAATGTCAAAAAATGCCATTTCCAAAAAACAGCTTAAAACCATTTTAAACGACATAAAATAGCCTGCCGAGACACGCTATAGGAAAGGATTTTGCAAAAACAACCAAAAACACCTTTAAATAACATCTTCAAAAATCCACCCAAAATGCAAGGCTATAGTATGGTAAAAATGTCAAAAAATGCAATTTCCAAAAAACAGCTTAAAACCAGTTTAAACTGCACAAAATAGCCTGCCGAGACATGCAATAGCAAAGGATGCTGGAAAAACAGCCCAAAACACTAAAAAAAACTAAAAATCCACTAAAAATGGAAAGGTATGAAGTGGGAAAAATGTAAAAAAAAATGCCACTTTCAAAAAATTGCTTAAAACAATTTTAAACCACATAAAAGAGTGTGCAGAGACACACCATAGCAAAGGATGTTGCAAAAACAGCTAAAAACACCATCAAATAGCATTTCCAAAAATCCACCAAAAATACAAGGCTATAGTATGGCAAAAATGTCAAAAAAGCCATTTCCAAAAAACTGGTTAAAACCATTTTAAACCACATACTATAGCATACCGAGACACACAGGAACAAATGACGTCGCAGAAGAGACCAATACTACACAAGCAATACTATAGTATGGCGAAAAATGTCAAAAAATGATATGTTCCAAAAACAGCTGAAAACATCTTAAAACTGCATAAAATAGTGTGCCGAGACATGCCATAGCATAGAATATTTAAAAAACACCATAATATTGCATGTTGAAAAAATGACCCAAAAAGCAATGCTATAGTAAAACCGCAAGAAATAGGGTGCCAAGACACGCTATCACATAGAATGTTTCAAAAACAGCCAAAAACACCATAATGTGGTATGCTGAAAAAATGACCAAAAAAGGAATACTATGGTATGGCGTAAAATGCCAGGATATGACATGTCCAAAAAACAGATGAAAACCGCTTAAAACTGCCTGCCGAGACCCACCATAGCATAGAATCTTGCAAACAAGGACAAAAACACCATAATATGGCATGATGAAATATTGACCCAAAAAGCAATCCCACAGTATGGCGAAAAATTTTTAAAAAATGACGTACCAAAAACCACTGAAAACCGCTTAAAATTGCATGCTGGGACAAGCCATAGCATAGAATGTAGAAAAAAAAGAACAAAAACACCATCATATGACATGTCTAAAAAATGACCCAAAAAGCAATACTATAGTATGACTAAAAATGTCAATAAATGACATGCCCCAAAAACAACTGAAAACCATTTAAAATCATGTGCCAAGACACGCCATAGCAAAGAATGTTGCAAAAACATCCAAAAACACCATAAAATTATGGCGAGCTTCACTTGAGAAGATAAGGCAAAGATATCTTTTGCTTTTTTACAGTCATTTATTTAGCTGGGATTGCAATGCTTACAACGGCAGGTACAACACACATTGCCGACAACAGAAGGAGGGTTTATAACACGGCCCCTACTTTCAAACATGATGTGCAAAACCTAACAAAGTGCAACAACGGACCAAACACAACAACCTGTAACTAAACATGACGATTGCGTAGAACTATGTAAGAAATACAACATTACAATACAAGACGAGCCCTAAACACACACAAGAACACGGCCACCAGGCATCATGGGATACATGTCTCTCTCGCAGTGTACAGAGTCTGGTGCTACACCCCCCATGCCAGTCCCAATCACAGTCTGGAGGAAAGGGTCTCTGTCAGTCGGTGTCAGAGGCTGGTAGGGGGCAAGTCTGTCATGATGGAGGGCCGTGTCACACGTGTGGAGATCGAGGGAGCTGAACCAACAGGACTAAGGCATGATGTGGTCTAAGGCGTCATCAATGCAGGGCAGCGGGTAAGAGTCTTTCTGAGTGGCTTCGTTGAGGAGACGGTAGACCACACAAAACCACCAAGTCCCATCTTTCTTTTGGACCAGGACTGCTGGTGCTGCTCATGGGTTGTTGGAGGGCCCAATGATACCAGCTGCAGCCATCTCCCTAATCTTCTGCAAAGCAGCCTCTCTTTTTGCAAATGGCATGCGATGTGGCCAGAGATGAATGGGCCGGATGTCGTTAGTGTCAATGTGGTGCTGCACCAAGTTGCTGAGAGTGCAGTCCTCATCATTGGCTGTGAAGATGTCAGAAAACAGTTCTAGTAGCTCCCCTAGGTGGTGTCTTTTCCCAGGGTCCAGGCCCACAAGAACACAAGAACATGGCCGCCAGGCATCATGGGATACATGTCTCTTTGGCAGCACACAGAGTCTGGCGCTACAATATGGCATGTTGAAAAAATGACCCAGAAAGCAATACTATAGTATGGTGACAAATGTCAAAAAATGACATGTCCCAAAAACAGAAGAAAACAGCTGAAAATTGCATAAAATTGAGTGGTGAGACACAACGTTGCAAAAACGTCCATAAACACAACAATATGGTTGCCGAAAAAAATGGCCCAAAAAGCAATATTATAGTATGGCGACAAACGTCAAAAAATGATGTCACAAAAACAACTGAAAAACACCTGAAAACTGCGTAAAATCACGTGCTGAGACACTGTAGCATACAATGTTGCAAAAACAGCCATAAACACCACAATATGGCACATTGGAAAATGACCCAAAAAGTAATACTATATTATGGTGAAAAAATGTCAAAAAATGACATGTCCCCAAAAACAGCTGAAAACATCTTAAAACTGCATAAAATAGGGTGCCGAGACTCACCACAGCATAGCATGTTGCCTAAATGGCCCAAAACATCTTACTCTCGTTATCTTTCGATTGCGCATGCGTCAGCGTCTGTGTCTACCTGTCAGACGCCCTGGCGTCATTGGATGTTTATCCTGTTTTTATCGAGCTATAGGCCATATCTTTTTAGTTCAGATATTGACTGTTTTAGCCACTTATTTTAACTGGATTAAGATTCTTAGTCATCGGACGTGGGTTTTAACTTGCTCTAAGGTTTTACATCAGCTGGAGCAACATGGAAGAGCGAGAGGACAGGCTGGTGTGAGCGCCACTATACGCTGCCCGGCAAAACTTGTTTTATTCTTTTATGATCGTGGGATTACTTTCAGCTTCTTTCAGGTTTTCCACTGTACGATCGTAAATCCAGCGATGATGGCTCTGTGTGTGGACTGCGACTGCAAATTGAAATACTCACAGTTCACAGAGGGCATCCACCGCCTGAAGACCGAGATCAGGAAAAGGATCAGCTGATTGACAGCGTTGTTTCTGTTGCTGTAGCTCAGTCAAAACACATTTCCAACACTCGCTCCTTCTGTCCGGCTGGCCCCGGTGCCCGCTCGCCTCCTTCCCCGGTGTCTCCGATGGTGTTCGCTTCCGCGGCCACCCTTCCCTGGCTGGCAAAGAAAGAAAGGGTGGCCATTCCTCTACACGAGAGCGGACTGCCCAAGTACCAGCCACCGCAACCACCCCTGCGTATAGGGCTTAAATGCCTCAACACCAGAGCCGCCAGAAAACCCGGGGAGCGGCATAAGTGTTCCGGTCGCGGCCCCAGCTGGCAGCTCCAGCTCGCAGCTCCACACCAAAGCCGTCTGTATCCTGGGCCGAGGTGGTGCGCCGTGGCCGAAGGAAGGCGCAGGCTGGGTGGAGAAATCTTCCCGCAGCACTTACCTCTCTCCCACCGCGTCACATCTCTGGTAGATGAGGCCCCGGAGCTCCCCGGTGATTTCCCGGCAATCGCAGCTCCTACAGCCCCTCCCGTCACCGCCGTCTTTCCCTCACCTGAGGGAGACACACCTGACGCAACTCGACCTGGGGGAGGCACCGCCGTCGGATCCTGTAGGAGGCCGTCACCAGGCGCTCAGGCGGGCTTTCCTGGGCCGAGCCGCCTTGCCACTCGAGTCCACCTACACAGGCCCTCCAGCCTCACCCACCGCGACACTGTGACCAGGAATCTCCGCTTTTCCAACGGCACCACTCGCTGTTTCCCCGGTGCCACTGTCCCCACCATGATGGACAAACTCATGGATCTACTGCCCACTCTCCCAACCTCCGTCACCAGAATCATTGTTCATATGGGGACAAACAGGAGTCTGAACGCACCAAACATAATTTTAACCCCCTCTCTGATGTTTTAAAAACTTGTGGCAAATCTGTTTTTATTTCTGGGCGCATTCCCACCTTAGATGATGGAGCGGAACGTTTTAGCAGATTAATTTATTTTAATTCATGGCTCTTTTCCAAGACCAGATCTCACAACATGTGTTTTGTTGACCATTTTAATCGGTTCTGTGATCGCCCCTCTCTTTAGAGGAGACAGTATCCACCCCAACAAGCGAGGCAGCCAGACGCTGCCAGCTGACCTACCATACGCTGTGCAATCATTCCGACCTAACTGACTGTTTACCGTGGATGCATTATGCTGTTTACATCTGTCCCTCACACATCCGGGATCAACCCTCTTCCTCTATGTCCCAACCACATGGCCCTCATGACAGCTCCCCCTACAGGTCCTTCCAGTCACTTAACTCCAAAAGCATTCCCATGTTAAATCACCATCACTACCCACTCCCCTTGTACCCACTCCCCTTGCACCCCCTCCAGTCCTCCCAAACTGTTTTGTTTTTAAGGATATCTGTGTGTCTGATCAAAAAGCTGTTTTATTCAATCTGGTTTTAACATGACTGCCCTTTAACACCAGCACACTGGTCCACTGCTATATTTTTAAGTCATATTATATTAATATTATAACATATTATAGTTTGTCAAGACACATTATAGTATAGTAAGTCGAAAAAAATTTAATGTAGGAAAAACGGCTGAAAACAGCATATAGTTTATGTCGAATGTCAAATTTTTACATGTTGAAATAATGTCATATTATAGCTTGTTGAGACACGTCATTGTATAGTATGTTCAAAAAATTACAATACATCATAATTTAGTCAGAAAAATTGCTGAAAAACAATACTATTTCCAAAAACGTCAAATTTTGTCATGTCTAAAAACAGCTAAAAACAACACATTATAACTTGTCGAGAGACGTCATAGTATAGTATTTTCAAACAGCCAACAGCATCATGACATAGCATGTTGAAAAAAATGGCTGAAAACTGCATCGTATAGTATCTTGAAAAATTTCAAATTTTGACATGTCGACCAAAACATCATCATATGGCATGTCGTCAAAAATCTCACCAAAACATGTCATCTGAAAAATGGCCAAAATGTCACACTATAGCATGTGGTCAAAAATCTGACCCAAAACGTCATACTGGAGTATGTTGTTTAAAGTCTGACCAAAACATCATGTATGTCGTCAAAATTTTGATCAAAAGTCATACAATAGTATGTTGTCAAAGATATGAACCAAATGTCAAATTACAGTATGTCATCAAAAATCTTACCAAGAAGTCATTTTATGGTATGCCATCAAAATCTGACCAATACATTAAAAGTATAATTTGTTGTCAAAAATCTGAACAAAACGTCATAGTATTGTATGTCTTCATAAATGTGACCAAAATGGCATACTATAGTATGTTGTCCAAAATCTGACAAAAAATGTATAGTATAGTATGTCATCAAAACTGACCAAAACATCTTAGTATATTTTATGTCAAAAATCTGACCAAAACGACATACTATAGCAGGTCGTCAAAAATTATACTATGACATTTTATCAGTTTATGACATGCCATACCATGACTTTTTTTTGTCCAACATCCTATACTTTGATATTTTCAGTTTTTTGATATGATATACTGTGAATTTTTTTCCAACACGCTATACTTTGACATTTGACCATGAGGGCCCACATGGTCACTGAAAACAGAACTAAGGATCAAACATTCTGTCTTTGTGTTAAAAATGGACAATAATGATCACCACTCAGTTTTTGTTACCAATACAACATATAACAGAATTTAAATGTGATGTGTTAAAGTTAATTGTTGTAACAAGAGGAAGAACCCCAACTAACATAAGAAAAGTAACTCTACTACTATGGTTTATAAAGGTGAGGTTTGATCTGCCGACACACTGCCATGCTGTGAGGAGCCGGACAAAGCCTGCTTTAAAGGTGATGTAATGCCAGTTTCTACCTACAATCATGATTGACATATATTGTTTGTTTTGATTTGGAAATTATTGTTTATTTTATTATGAGCTCATTTGTGTTCGTAAAATGCTGGTATGTTCTCTATCACAGGCAAACGAGGAACCGTCCCTGTAAATTGCAACTCTTTTTGATTTTGAGAGAATAAATGAATAAAAACCCTGACCTGGTACATCTGTGTCCTCGCCATCCTTCACATTTGTTTTGAGAATCCAGTGTTTTATCGCTACATTGCCTTCACCTCAGACAAAGGTGCGACACTCACATTAAAGGTTAACTGATGATATGAAGATCAAACTTGTGCTCAACCCGCCTGTTATCTAAAACTAAACAGCGGCAGAATAAAGGACGCAGAAGGCCACAGCCTCTGAGACTAGATAACAGAGGGTTGGTGGAGGGGAGGAAAAAAAAGATCTGTCTGCTCGAACTCTGTATCGGTCACATATTATCACACCTTTGAATTATTATAATCAAGATATTAGAATGTTATATTGACTTCGGTTGTTTCTTTCAACTTTAAACCATCTTTAAAAACTTTTTTCTGCTTCAAGTAACACAAATGTTGGCAAACGTTGGCCCAAACTACAAACTACAAAACCATGGGTTCAGTGATGGAAACTGGTATGTTTACTCAAGTAGACGCAATAGAACACATTCTGTGGTAATATTAAACCTGCTACCGTACCTAGTCTTTGCTTGTGACCTCTTACAAAAATCACTGTTTATTTGCTACAGTTAGCAGTCCCATCAGAACTTTTCAAGGCCCAAAGAAAAATTAAAACACAAAATTCTGTTGCAGAACTTTGTTATGAGAACAACTCGACTTAACCAGCTAGCGGGTAATAAATTATCATGCTGCTCAGGTGCTGATGCATCAGTATTGACAACCTAATAATGTCATATTATGTTATGATATATCATGTAAAGTTTATGTGATCCTGCAGAAGCACTTTTAGTTTTGGTGTGTTTTGCTAATAACATTTGTGTGCATTTTACATTTGGGTATTCATACTTTTACTTTTGTGCTTGCCTTACCTAAATATGGGATGATAGAACTTTCGCCATCACTTCCAGTAACTTCCAGTAGGTTTCCAGTAAAAATCGAAATAAGTTTATGACCTTTGACCTTGAAATGTTTGCATTAAATTACAAAGGAACACAGAGTCCCTCTGATTTCCTCTTTGATGAGATCATTCTCTGATTATGCTACATTATACAAACACAAGCACACACACACTTCCCGCCAAACCTGCCCTCTGGACCGCTTGTGCCCGTTAAAAAACGTTATGACCCTTTCAGTTGGCCTTCACTATGGAAACGATTTGTCATGTTGCCGTGGTGCCACGTGGCAGACAATGCTCTGAAAACATACAAAAAAAGAAACACACACACACACACACACACACACACACACACGAGTGACCAGCCAACAACCCAAATCACTGATATGTTGGCTAATGTAAATAAAGTAATTTGAAGGGTGTGTTTCTGAGTGTCTGTCTGAGACCGAGAGACGTGTCTTTGCATTATGTTCTAAGACATCACAGAAGGACAAACACTAGTGAACAAGAAAAACAAAAGAAAACTAAAACAAAGAACCGACAAAGAACATGAAAGTCAAAGATACAGTGTCCTCAGGTGATGTAAAACTTTGGTTATGATGTGAGAACAGTTGCATCTCCTCTCACCACTAGAGGTCCTCGATGGCTGTGGTTTGAGGTGAACTCAGAACAAAGTGTCTCCTCTTTCACTCTCTCACAATCTGTTGGCTGAAAACAAAAACCTCTGATCCCTCCGGTAAACAGATGTCATCCTGTTCCAAACTTTCTGCCAAGTTTCACCTCACTCTTGTTTGCTCTCACTGATCTGACGCTGATATTCCTTTATTTGTGAGGATCTGTCAGGATCACAGAGAGAATACATGTATTCTCATCCTGTCCAGCTGCTGAACAGACTTGAGATCAGCAGCCTTTTTGATATCAGATTTGATCACCCAAAGCCTCAGCAGCAATTAATGAATCAAGTCCAGGATTGCTCAACCATTAGGATTAGACTTCAGATTAACCAAGATGCTGGAACAGAGACCCAGATCTGTGAGGAAAAGACCGCAAAAGGAAAATCCAAAAATCTCGCTGTACCTGAACATCGGAAATACTCCCAACACTTTCCACTGGAGACCTAAATATTGACAACTGTTGCTGACATAGATCATGAGATATCTCCTAAGCATGACAAGACATCACTGAGTCACAGTATTGCACTGGATAACATGTTTCTGGATTATCACACAATCATTCACCCATACACCGTCCTTTTGCCACAAATAAAGGCCAGCTGGCAGGAGACAACATTGGCATTGTGAGCTTCGACAAACCATGGATCATCATTATTTCAACCTTTTTAAAGTGACATTGTTTATGAGCAGACTTTGTCCTCTGGAGGTGGAGGGGGTGGTGGATAGTGTGCAAAGCTGCAGTCCACCACTGTTCAAGACCAACAACAAAACCGGCTACGATTTAGTGATTCATTGCTGTGTTACCAACTGCTTTCTTTGTGCCAAACATGGATGTTTCTTAGCTACTTGTCACTTTTTTTCTAGTTGCTTTTTAGGCTCAAAAAATTGTGTTTTTTTTTTCTTTTTCTTTTTTTCATACCGAGACATCACTACCTTTCCTGTCAGGACTTTCCCCCTGAATGGGGCATTTTAAGCCAAAACTAATAGTGTTTTTGTGCCTTAACCACACATTGCTAAAAAATATAAGTTTAATAACAAGTTTAATAATAAGTTTGAATCTGTCCGATCTAGTATCTATTATTATCCAATATTTAATATATTTATTTATGTATTAATTTATTTATTATTATTATTATTATTATTATTATTATTATTATTATTATTATTATATTTACTCATGTATTTTTATGTACAATTGAGGTTCGTTTAGGTTTCCCCCTATGCCGAGATTTTGTTGTGGGGGTTAGAAGGATGGGGTTTGTGGGTGCCGATCTGTTCACTTTAAATGATTAAAAACCCAATAAATCTGAATTTGTCCACTAAATAATAATGTGCAAATGTAACGTATCCATGGTTTACAGTAACATACAAAGTCTTTTTTCCTCTGGACATTGGGCTGATAAATACATATAAATATATACAGTATATATTAATGAATGAGCTAACTTTTATCTCTCCAAACAGTTAGACTTATGAGAAGTGTGACACTTGATATTGTACAGCATCATATGATGTATGTTTTTACAAGGTCAAGATATTTATATATGTGTTACCAAGTAATGTAACACATACAACTACATAACTGACCTACTTCTAAAATAAGCCGCTCACATAATGACGCTGCAGGTTGTCAAGCAGGAGTTGAAATGTAGCCAGATAACTTTCAGCGAGCCATCATTTTTATGATTGAGAGCGAGTTTCCACGTACCCTCAAATTGGGCAAACTGAAATTGCGAATATAAAAGATGTCTAATAGAAACACAGCAGTGGCAATTCGCAAAAGCCATATTTCGCAAAACTGCAATGGGAACACTTTTTTGTCTTTTGTAGGTCACATGATGCTATGGCTATTCGCTTGTCTGTAGGAACTGGTTCCCCCATGATGCAGCAGGAGCCACAAGAGGTGTTACTGCATTGTGTAACTCTTCAAAAGTAGAGTGGATCATCCCAAAGTTTTGAATCAACAATTTCTCTGTGATATTGTGGACTATCAGGTGAAAAGTTGAATTTGTTCTTTAGCTAGCTCTTTTGTTCAATACTAAGAAACAAATGTCATGCACACGCAGAACTAAAATGGTGAACATGGTTCACATGATACCGATGAAACATCAGCATATTAATATTGTCATCGTAAACATGTTTGAATGAGACCAGTTGCTTCCTTTTTTAAATTTCTTTTTTATTTTTACATTTTTCAAAGATGAAAAACAAACTTTGAAACTCAACTTTTCACCATTCAGCTCAAAGTGTGCCAGCACCTTTATGCAACCTCACAGACTCAAGAATGTTGGTAAATCTTACTACTACTTAACACTGCACAGATTTCCTCCATATCAGATGGGCTGTGATGCTGATCAGTCATACTCATTTGTGCATCACTGTTGCATTGAACAGTTTAAGTAACGAGTATCATAAACTAAAAACATGGTGCATCCAGGTGTAAACGCAGTACAGACTTGCAAATAAATGTTTAACAAATTGATTTTTTTCACTCGTATCCTTTTGGTGTATTTTAAACACACCGATTTAACTTTTGCAGGCATTGTGGCCACAAGCGAAAACTACAGGATGACAGTGAATGCCAAAACAAAGCATAATAATGTAGCACAAGTAGACTAGAGTAATAAAAACTTGAGATGACTCAGTATTGGAAGTTACTCACTGCCCCGTCCCCAGGAAGAACATGTTGGCATTGTACACTTCTGCAAACCATGAATATATTCCATTTGTAAATCTCATATGAACGCTCCTTAAGTAACACAGAACAGGCACTGACCTTGTCATCAGCAGGTGGAGAGGATGGTGGATGCTATACCAGACGAGACGCCTGCTGAGCTTCCGGCCACTGCTCAAAACCAACAACTAAGTTACAGAGTCATCATTGCGTTTCAAGTGGCTTTTTTGCCAAACATGGGTGTTTTTCAGACAATCAGTGCTGTTTTTCCACTAGAAACAGTGCCACAAAAGTTGTTTTTTAAGATTATATTTATAGATTTATAGAGCAAAGGGGCTCGATTTGGAATCGAACCCCAGCCGCTCCAAAGGCCTAAGGCCTGTGGGGCATACACTCCACGAGGTGAGTTAGAGGTTGTCCCAAAGTGATTGTTTTTTGCCAAGACATTGCTGCGTTTCAAACCATGATAGTGCCACAGAAAGCTGATATTTTAAGCCAAAAACACAATCTTTCCCGAACCAGCCTGAAGTGGCTTTGTGCCCAATTCTGTAACACGCTTTAACAAAAGTTTTGTTGAAATGGAAACATAAAGCTTCATACCATCCACTACATATTATTATTATTATTACTATTATTATTATTATACATTTTATTTATAGAATACTTTTCAAGGTACTCAAACACACTTTACAAAAGTAAAAAAGAAATCATAAAATTGAAAACAATAAAATAAACACTAAAATACACACGACATTAAAGTTGATTTGACACAACAACAATAATAATAACAAATGTAACATATCTGTGGGTTGCAGAAATGTACAGAGCCGCCATTTATTCTTGTTATAAAAGTGAACACGAGGGTGTATTTCATCGTGAGTGTAAATATGTTCTTTCCTTTTTCAAAAGTTACATAGCCTCACTTTATATATAATATGTTCCTTTTTAAAGTTGTAAATGTGCATTTTTCCAACTCCACAGAATAGCCCCCCACACATGACCCCTGTGCTGTTATGACACATCCATAATTATATGGGTGAAATATAAAAAAGCGTTGTTTTGAGGACACATCTGTTCTCAAGAATAAAAAAACTGACACTTTATCAAAACATTTAGTTTCATCCTGGTCGTTCTGTTGGGCGGACTCAAACAGAACTTGTCCAGCTGTGAAACTGTTTTTGTTCTGCTGGTTTCGGCCTCTTGGCCTCGAGCCGGCCGCCTGTTTACAGGAGGAGGTTGGGTGGTCTGGGATGCGTCGCCAGGGCAACCACCCCGCTGAACTTTTGTTCCTGTGTGTTGCCTGGATGACTGCAGCAGCAGTAGTAATCACGAGGAGGAGCAAAGCCCGCCAAACTTCAGCAGCCTATCAGGAGCCGAGGAGGGAGGGGCTGAGTGAGCAGCAGGGAAACACAGAGAGAGTGTGTGTGTGTGTGTGTGTGTGTGTGTGTGTGTGTGTGTGTGTGTGTGGTCATACACTGCAAAAAATGAAATACGTATGGTAGTTTTAAGTCAGGCTACAATGTTTTTACATTATGTGGGGGCAATTCAGTAATCTGAAATTATATGTAATGTTTTGCTTGCTTATACTTTAATGGCATATGTAAGCCGTCTAAGTTATACCATTTGTCCTGTTTCTGTGTTCACCAACACCATAAAATATCACAAACAAATAGAATTTAAGACTCAGAGAAGTCCTAAAACATGACAACAAAACACAACAACAAGTATATGTTGCCATGACGAATAATGGCATTAATGACTTGAAAACTTATTTGGCTGTTGAGTAATATTTTTTGTGTTGTTCAGATGCCTTTCCCAACTATTTAAACTTATAAACCCTTTCGCAAACATGGGGGGAAAAGGCAATGTTCTGCAAACGGCAAGAACATAGGAGATTTAGAAAATTATATATATAAAAAAGAAAAGCCAGGGAAAACTGCCTAGAAAACGTTTTTTATGATAATCACAATGATATATTTAAAATGATGTTGGAGAATAATTGTTATGTTTTAACATTTTTTTTTACATTATTTCCTTGATTGTTTCTTTTTTTAAAAAAAATATCTATTTTTTATTTTATGTTATTTTTTCCTTTTTTTCTCACAGTTTCTTTCTAATTTTTGTGTCATTTCTTCTTAAGCTGCTCATTGCTTTCCTACCAGGTTTTTAAAGAAGTCATGCTAGTTTATTCTGGTTTTTATTTTACTTTTTTTACTTTTACTTTTGCTTTGAGTCCGATAACAATCTCTGCGATCATGGATCTAACCCCGCAAAACAAACACACATGCACCTGCACACAAAGACTGTGAATAAAATGATATTACAGTCCACACTCGTCACTTTTCACAGTGTGGATGTACTTGTCTGCGTGTTTTCCCGCCACTGAGACGTTTTTGGAGTCCTGCCAAGAATACGTTCCAGAGAAGGAAGGAGACAGAAAGTCTTTCATTCACAAATGTGAACATGCTCCTGGTATTCACTGGAACTGCCTCCCTCTGTGTCTGTTTGTGTGTGTGTGTGTTCATTTTCCTTAAAAAAAAAAAAAAAATGCTTATTGAGTTTCACTCAAGTAAAACTGTGAGTGGACGATGCTTCACACGTGAGTGGTTGGATATGCAAGTGCGAGTGTGAGAGTAAGGTGTTACTGCAGCAGCACATGTACGAATACTGCTACACACACACACACACACACACACACACACACACACGGTCAGTTCAGGTCAGAATAATGTTTAAAGGGCCTCACAGTCAAGTTACAGACACTCAGTTCTGTCATCACTGTCTCAACAGAAACAAATAATAATTGTTGAATTTCAGGAAATATGTTGTCACTATTTCTCAGGCAGCAACACCGAAGGATTTTAAAACTTGTTTGTAAAAAAGCCATCACTCCTGAGGTCAAAAACAAGACATTACTATTTTAGCCACCGAATTTCAGTGCAGGATAAGCGCAACTCTTTCCTCTTGCAAAAGGATTTTAAATTTTTTTAAATTTTTTAGATTTTGTGGAGAAGCTGAGGGACTCATACCTCTTTTTCTCTCCTCTGGACTCTGCAATGCTGTTTCAGTTGTTCTCACACAACACAATATATTGGGAAAGGTCTCAGAGGTCTCAAACACCTAGGACCCCCAAACAACATCATAATCCCTTTTTTCTTTTTCCTCGAACTGTTTCTCTATACTGTAAAGTCTATTTCAATGTTGAAAATGAGGAGCAGCACAAAAAATAAAGTTCATGCAGAAATGCCAAAAACTGAAGCTCCTTGAATGACCACTTAAAGCTAGTTCCCAAAGCAAGTCAATCAATTTTTAATCATTCGTTGACCCCCAGGTGTTTGCAGAGCTCAAATCATCAAGCAGATTAACTGGCAAACTTGCTTAAATGTTAGAATTGTACATTTCTGCAAACCACAGATATGTAAAATATGTATGTTATTATGTCACAGATATGTCAGCATATTCTCAGATTGTCACATATTGCTGATTTGTCAGTGGACTTTCTGCGTGTACATATTATGCTCTCGGTATCCTCCAGTGACGGCTGATTTTCGGGATGCCACAACCCACAACGGATGTCAACAACATCACATGGTTAGGTTTAGGCAACAAAACGCCGTCCAGTTGTGTATGGCGACAGGCTTCATCCAGGCGTGTTATCAACTGATGCTGTCCATGTCCTGTCATACTGCCGCACTATGTGCTCTCCGGCCGACTGGCAGTGTGTCATACCGCTGCAAAAGGTCACTTCTGGACTCACAACCAAGAATGCATATTGTTATAGTTGTAATAACATAACATTGAAGCAGCATAGTGTGTATGTGTGTGTATATGTGTGTGTGTGTGTGTGACCTTGTAAAATGACACCACTTTGAATGAGTTCTCAGTGGCCCACTGACACATGATGTTGAGCTCACATGTTCATGTTCACACACTGACACTCACTTTCACCTACACACACACACACACACACACACACACACACAGAGAGAACTGTGGGTGACGTGGCTTCAAGGTAAAGGTCTAAACAGAAAGACATGTTGTGTACTTCCTCATCCTTTTTTCTCTTTCATGATTTCAATTTTAGTTCTTTCACTCTGCTGATTTGGTGTTATATTATTATTTGATGTTATATTTTGGGATTTAACTGTAGGAACAGTTAAATCTGTCCAGCAGCATTTCTTAGAAAACTGTCTGACATGTGAAGTCCAAGTCACACCTCAGCTGGAAGTAGGCTGCAACCTGAAACACCCCCATACACACACACACACACACACACACACACACAAACACACAGCACATGCATAACTCGTAGCATACCCTTAAGGTTTAACTGATGCTGGCATGCCACACACTCCGCTGAGCTGCTGTACATAAACCTGAATGAGTTTGTGTGAATTGTTTGACGTAAAGAAGATTCACATGTCACAGAGAACATACATCTGAGGTAACACTGAGTTGGTCACCTGGGAGTGTGTGTGACACAGGTGTCAGGTGTATTTGCTCTCACGGTTTACCGTCAAAGTTGTATAACAAATGTAAAAGTTGATGAAGTAAATAGCCGCCTGACATGCCAAACAGCAAAGGAGAAACACTGATTTTTAATGTGAAACTTTTAATGATAGGAAATTCAGTTGAACACTGTTTTTTCTATGATTTTTTGTTAAATGAGCTCTCATAATATGAAAATATAATACATTTTAAGGATAGACATATATGGGTTTCTGACTCAATATCCTGATGTGACAATCTGCCATCATAAGGTGCTGTAGCAAATTTAAGGTGTGGAAGAAAATGTATTGTTGTTTTTCCAATTTAAACAGTCAATCTAAAAAAGGCTATATGTAAAATAAATATATAAAAAATAAACAGAAAAGGGACACAGCGTTCCAGCAGTGTGAGGGGGCTGCATGTGAACTGTAAATCCACAGGTGCATTTATACAGAATTAACACAGATTTTTCTCTGTTTTGTCTGATCTGCAGCAGGAAGGGGCTGACAATAAAAATCAGTAAATTTAAGGGAACAAAGGAGGAAGCAAAGTTTAAGTTAGAATGTGGAGCAAGAGAACAGGTTCGTGTTTCTGTAGAAAACACTAAGAGGAAGCTCCAGCTCCCGTAAAAAGTCTTTAACAGCACAGGGTCAAAGGTCAACTTTAGATAGGAGACGAGAGACAAAGTTCAAAAGGTTGAGTTTAAACAGTAGAGTTACGAGAAGTCTAACTTTGAACATATTGAAGGATCAGCTGTATAGGAGGGAAAGTTTATATTTAACAGGCTTAATGTTCATCTCTTCATCCAAAACTCAACTTTTAAACCACATTTATTACAGTTTAAAAATCATTTTAGCTGCACTTCAATCATCCTCACTAAGAATTATGTACAGTGGGCACGGAAAGTATTCAGAACCCCTTAAATTTTTCACTCTGTTATATTGCAGCCATTTGCTAAAATCATTTAAGTTCATTTGTTTCCTCATTAATGTACACACAGCACCCCATATTGACAGAAAAACACAGAATTGTTGACATTTTTGAAGATTTATTAAAAAAGAAAAACTGAAATATCACATGGTCATAAGTATTCAGACCCTTTGTTCAGTATTTAGTAGAAGCACCCTTTTGAGCTAATACAGCCATGAGTCTTTTTGGGAATGATGCAACAAGTTTTTCACACCTGGATTTGGGGATCCTCTGCTATTCCTCCTTGCAGATCCTCTCCAGTTCTGTCAGGTTGGATGGTGAACGTTGGTGGACAGCCATTTCCAGGTCTCTCCAGAGATGCTCAATTGGGTTTAAGTCAGGGCTCTGGCTGGGCCATTCAAGAACAGTCACGGAGTTGTTGTGAAGCCACTCCTTCGTTATTTTAGCTGTGTGCTTAGGGTCATTGTCTTGTTGGAAGGTGAACCTTCGGCCCAGTCTGAGGTCCTGAGCACTCTGGAGAAGGTTTTTGTCCAGGATATCCCTGTACTTGGCCGCATTCATCTTTCCTTCGATTGCAACCAGTCGTCCTGTCCTGCAGCTGAAAAACATCCCCACAGCATGATGCTGCCACCACCGTGCTTCACTGTTGGGACTGTGTTGGACAGGTGATGAGCAGTGCCTGGTGTTCTCCACACATACCGCTTAGAATTAAGGCCAAAAAGTTCTATTTTGGTCTCATCAGACCAGACAATCTTATTTCTCACCATCTTGGAGTCCTTCAGGTGTTTTTTTAGCAAACTCCATGCGGGCTTTCATGTGTCTTGCACTGAGGAGAGGCTTCTGTCGGGCCACTCTGCCATAAAGCCCCGACTGGTGGAGGGCTGCAGTGATGGTTGACTTTCTACAACTTTCTCCCATCTCCCGACTGCAGCTCTGGAGCTCAGCCACAGTGATCTTTGGGTTCTTCTTTACCTCTCTCACCAAGGCTCTTCTCCCCCGATTGCTCAGTTTGGCCGGACGGCCAGCTCTAGGAAGGGTTCTGGTCATCCCAAACGTCTTCCATTTAAGGATTATGGAGGCCACTGTGCTCTTAGGAAACTTAAATGCAGCAGAAATTTTTAAATGCAGCAGAAAGACACAATTCTGCCTCTGAGCTCTTCAGGCAGATCCTTTGACCTCATGATTCTCATTTGCTCTGACATGCACTGTGAGCTGTAAGGTCTTATATAGACAGGTGTGTGGCTTTCCTAATCAAGTCCAATCAGTATAACAAAACACAGCTGGACTCCAATGAAGGTGTAGAACCATCTCAAGGATGATCAGAGGAAACGGACAGCACCTGAGTTAAATATATGAGTGTCACAACAAAGGGTCTGAATACTTATGACCATGTGATATTTCAGCGTTTCTTTTTTAATAAATCTGCAAAAATGTCAACAATTCTGTGTTTTTCTGTCAATATGGGGTGCTGTGTGTACATTAATGAGGAAAAAAATGAACTTAAATGATTTTAGCAAATGGCTGCAATATAACAAAGAGTGAAAAATTTAAGGGGGTCTGAATACTTTCCGTACCCACTGTACATAATCTCCGCACATGTATTCTAATAAACGGTTTGTATGTTATCTTGTGAATTAGTGTTGAATTAGTGAAAAGACTAGTTTCCTCACATTATGTACATTATGTGGAGTTTTTAATCAATCAATCACAATTTTATTCATATAGCATATAGCTTTCAAACGTATTACATGCAATTGAAAGTGCTTTATAGTTTGATTAAAGTACCAAAATTAGAACAACATGTGAAATAAGCAAAAAATAGAATAAATAAAAAAGCAAAAGCAAAAGCAAACCAAAACAAAAAAACCCCAAAACATTTTGGTTTCTGATATCCTGGGTCATCCAACAAGCCTAACAATTTAATGCTGGAGTCTGATGTTCACTTCGCATCTGAACCGGGTGTTTTTTTTCCTACACCTTCACATGTGCCCTTGTTGCCCAGTCCATACCATCCATGCCAGCATGTGCTTTTGTTGACGTTGTAGCGTTGGTTGCCATGTGCTTTTGTCGCCTAAACATAACCACGCTCAGTGTAAATTCCACCATGTGCTTGGGTTGACATCACAGTAGCAGCATCAACATCAACATCAACATCAACATCAACATCAACAGCCAAGGATACCTAGAGCTTAAGATGTAGACTCGGGAGTCCACTGCAAAGCGGCAATATGTGGAGACTTGGGATAAGAACGTATTGGTCAGATCAGTTTTGTTATGAATGTTTTGTAAAGTGTAGCTAGAAATAAAAACAGGTGCACCCACATTAGAAAAAAAAATCTTTGTCTCTAGAGGGTTATACAGTGCCTGCCTTAATTTATGGTTTTGGAATTGAGTCTATATTCAACAAAAATAAAAACAAGAGAAAGGAAATCAGAAAAACTGTCTTCAGGAAATTTATTCAACGGACACCTGTGGTTTGGACTGTCTCCATGGCAAAAGAGGATGACAGTCATTTCAGCAGCAGAGCTACGGGTTCAAATCCCTTACCGCACCAGATAATTTGGGCTTTCCTCCCTCAGAAACAACCAACCAGCTGCACTGAGGCAACAGAAAGACTGAGTTGGTCCTTGGACAAATTAAGTGTTTCAGAAACAGACAGCTTTAACAGCAGTTGGACTCTCTGCAGACTCTCTGCTGCCAGCTTTGCATCTGTTTTGAAACTCATTTTCAGGTTGTGGTTGGGAAAAGACTGCATGGAGTTGGGTAACAGTTAGAGGTTTGGAGTGTATTCCACATATTTCAGGCTGTTGCATCACAATATTTAAAAAAATGTATTTATGATCATGCAATTCCCAGCAGATGATTTTAGGATTTAGGAAAATACCCCGAGGGCTGAAGTTTAGTTTTTTGTCTAGTTTAGTCAATAAATACTGCTGTCAGAATCATTAATGTAAGAACAACTGGTACTGAAACTGTTTAAAAATGTAAATGCTCAAACAAAGCAACAGGATCTCAAAGCTGTACATTACACAATTGTTTAAAGAGTGCTGCAGTTTTCATGTTAAATCTAAATAAGGTCATCAGCATAGTAATGATAACATTATTTTGCGCTATCATGGGTAATTTGTTTTAATTTTATTGTTGGGAATTTAAGCCATATAAAAACACATAACTCTCATAGAAACTCTTTGACTTTTGTTGTGTTGACTTTTTAAATATACAACAATGACTCATGTTTTTCCATAACCAAGTGGTTTTAGATCTTAACCAGACCTTAATCATGGTTTAGCAAAGCCAGCTGTTGACTAGACCGGATGGACAAAAACTAGGGTTGCAGGATGCTGCAGGAGGCACAGCGACCAGACAAAGAGAGTGAGGGTGAGAGAAAAAGTGCATCTTCATTGTTTTCAAAGCTTTGTCTTTACTTACATTTCCATCTACTTTTAACCACCAGGAAAGCTATTTTCATAACTTCATGGGTTCTCAGAGCAGCAGCTTTTGAAACTGGGTTCCAGAGTGTAATTTTTTTAAAACATTGTCACCGCGTAGACTGGCAATGTGTGGATCCTGTGAGAATAGTGACGTCACAGCCGCACTTTGCGCATGCCCATTACATTACAGATAAAGACAGCAACAATGGTGAATTACCGAGCTGTGTTTGTGCTGCTGACTCTACTGAGTTTATTAACGCTGTCGGTCGTGCATGCATTCGCCTTTGTCTTCCTGTAGAGCGCAGGCACCTGGTGTTCTTCTATAGTATGTTATTAACAGTTTTGGTAGGGCCATTCTCATCTAAAGGTCGGCCTATGTTAGTTTTATTCCTGGAAAACCAGAGGCAAAAGCTGTATTGGTGCTATTACATAAAACTGGATGATGCAATAAATCTAATATGACACTTTTACCCCCTTTTGAGCTCTACAGCACTAATTTGTGTCAAAGTTCACCAAAGTTGAAATAAGATTTACTTTGGCTCCAGAAGTGACTCCACTGACATGGACATGCAGTATTTAGGTCAGAAATAATGTTATGAAAGTACAAATGTGTCCCAGCTCTCAATCAAAATATTTAAAAAAATGTTTCAATCAGAAAAAAATGGACAGATATTTATGTGAGATCTGGATGTGAATATTTCCTGATGGTCAACATGACCGGGTGTCCTGACAATGACAGATTTGCTCAACGTCAAGGGGTTCACCTCAAATCTTTCTTTCACACACACACACACACACACACAGAGTACATTCTGTTAGAACATGATAGCATGTTAAACACACACACAAGTCACCATGACCTTGGTCAGGTACATCAGACATTCACGCCGGCCTGCACACCTACACATCCACCTACACACACACACACACACACACACACACACACACACACACACACACACACACAGCAGTTGCACATTAACTGGCAGCGCAGCTCCAGAGTGCTGACGTGGATCTGAAACGCACCAGCTGACACACTGACTGATGAAGCAACAGCAGTGGGTCTGACCTGAGGGTGGCGCTGCAGTAATGGAGTCATGCACCTGCTACACTGTTTTACTACATGAATGTGCTACAGGAAAGTCAGAGGATCACAATCACAGGGTTCATTCATTAGGGATCAAGAACATCCACAGAAAAATCTTGCCGTAAATGTTTCATTTTGTGCTTACAAAGCTGACTTTTTGTGTCCAGAAAATAAAATTAAAAAGGTTTATTTAAGGTAATCTGTCCATTAGATGCTGTATGGAGGTCAGGCCACACAGAGACAAGAAGAATTAATAAGCCGAAATAGTTAAGATGATAGTGAAGACAACATCAAGCAGGTTGAAAGAAAAGGCTCCTTTTTATTTTCCTTTTACTTAAAGAAACATTATGCAACTTTTTTAGTTCACTGTTGAGTCTCATTCCCCAGTCGTAGCTTTTGGGTTGGTGCTTTGGTCCGACCATCAACCAAATGTGTTGATCTTTCCTTAAACTTGCCACGAGTATCCAAACATATCAAGAGACACAAGCAATTATTGCATTCAAAGATCCGACATTGTTTTGTTAAACAATGAAAAACATTGTCAATGAATACAGATACGTTCAACATTAACACTTTTTTTAAATTTATTTTTTACCTGGATAGATTATTTGACAACATTACAGCCCGTTCTCATTCTGAACTTGTCAAATGCGTCTGCTCTGTCAGTGCTTTCTGCATACGAGTGTGACACCAAAAGCCACCTTCCATGTCCAACTGGAAATATCATGACTGTCTGCGCTGTTGTGCAAACACAGGGACTGTACTGCTTCATCCCACCATGTGCCTTTGCTGACATCACCGTAGCGACATCCTGGAGTGTAAACAGCAGACACAGAAGGTACCTAAAACGGCATAAGTACATGCAGAAGTTCACTGACAGAGTGGCACCATGTGACGAGTTGGGATGTGAACTTATTACACCCGCTTACCTTCTGATTAGAGGACCCACTGCAGCTCTGAGCCACAGCCGCCCAAAAGCATGAAGAGCAAAGAATTTCCTGGAGGAGGTTCTCGGTGTTTAATGGGTCAAAGAAAAAACGGACTTTCACCTAGGAGGCCAGTGTTCACGTCCAGTAAAATGTGAGGTAAAAGATTGCGGTGACTTCTTTTAACTTACAACATGCAGTCTTTACATGGTTTTGTAATGTTACCTGATGTACCTATGGCATTTTACAATGTACCCACACCCCATGCGCAGCAGATTTTAAAAAAAAAAAATCCAAATTCTTAACCAAAAGACAGACTTTTTCTTAACCATTTGGTATCTAAACTCAACTGTGCCACCACTATGTCATTTCATAACATTAAACACACCACAACCATGTAATGGTCATTTCATGTATTTCTGTGAGATCATGTTAATATAAACTTAATTTCTAGGAGACAGGTTTGAAATTATTGAATGGAGACACGAGCTGCCATAAAACAGCTCTTCTCTTCTGCTGTAGTTGTTTTTTGCCAAAAACTGAACAAACACTGAAACTATAGTGTGCACCGTTGCCACTTTAGAAAGTGAAAAGCCTGCTGGGAGTATTCACACCTTCATATGAGTTTAAGCATGCAAGAGCAAGATGGTGTGGTGAGAAAGTCTTTTAGGTTCACAGAGTTTGTGTCAAGTTTACTCCACAGTGCACTCTCGTATATTATAGTTCAAACACTGATACGCCTCGGCCTGATATGATTGGTATGTAAAGTTGCAATAGTTAAGAAAAAAAGAGTTTAGGTAAATGTGTAAAAAGTGTGAAGACGGGAGGTAAATTATTTAATATGACTGTGCTCAGACATAAAAAGGCAAGGCGCCCAAAAAAATGCAGACAAGTAACAGATCATATTAAAAGAAAGTGCAGGATTACAGAGGTCAGGTTATGATCCCTGCTGTGTCTTCTTAGAATTTTAACTGTTTTCACCTGCTGTTTGCAGCGCCTTTAAGCCCTTCCCACTCATCTTTCCACTGAGTTCAAAAACATTTCTCTAAAGAGACGGCTTGAGCATGCAACATGTTCTCATCCCAAGTCATCACATATTTCCTCTTTGTCAGGGGACATCTGCGTCTACATATTACACTGTCAAGATCATTCTCCATCTGCTGTTGACATTTCAGGATGACAACAAACGCCCACACTTTGACTTTTTTTATTCTATTTTGGGCTCCACACTATTGCATGACTTTTTCATGCTGTTTTGGATTACATACTAATGCATGAGTTTTTTGTAATGCTACTATACTATGACTTTTTATGCTACTTTGACTTTTTCATTGCTATTTTGGACACATACTATACTAGTACTACACTGTGACGTTTTTGTGCTATTTAAGACATACTAAATTCTGACTTTTTTGTGCTATCTTTTGCAACTTTTCACACAGTTACTCTTTCTTGCTAATATGGACCACATATTATACTATAACTTTTCAATACTACTTGGGATGACATACTATTTTATGACTTTTTTCGATGGCTATTTTATGACTTTTTATGTGTTTTTAACAACATACTATACTATGACTTTTTTGTGCCATTTTTGACCACATACTATACTAAGATTTTTTTTTAATGTTATTGCGGACATCACACAAAAGCACATGCTTAGGTTTAGGCAACAAAGGCTGGTTGTTGGCTGGATGGTTAGGTTTCAGTGAAAGAGGCACATGGAAAGGTGTAGAAAAAGAACACTGGTCCCTTTCACGAAAGTTTGGGGTTTATTGCTTTCGGCATCAGAATCCTATGCCAAAATCACTACAAAAGCAGCAGTATTTGACGACTTCGGAATAAAAACAGGCTAGAACATGCTCTGACTCTATCTGTCTTTTCAGCAGTTTGTGTAGGAGGTTGAATGTGTGTGAGAGACACATATGGTCTTAGGATATATGGTGTCTGTTGTAAATGTACAAGATAAATAACAAAACATGATTTTAGAAAGATGCTGACACACTTCTTAACACTTATTTTTGGGTTTTTGGAGCTATGAGTTTATTTTCTTTGTTTCTGTGTTGTTCTTCATCCAAAGATGGTTAAGAAAAGGCCTACAGTCACTCATACAGTCTGAAAAGACTACAGGCTCTTGGTATAACTGGGACATTGACACAGTTCATATCTGTGGTTCACTGGGTTCGTGCCAGTTTTACTGCAGTCTCATGTATCACAGCTATGCTATACATGAGCATAGTATACATCTGCACTTATGTATCCTATATGTGTGCAGGTTCCTGTGCTTGTGTGTGTGTCTAAACCTGCATGCATGTCAGCAGTTGGGCAAATATCCAGCTACTTTAGATTGTGATATAGTTAAACACACGTCATACTTTGAAAAATCCTACAACAAAGACGTGAAAACTTCTTTTACTTCTTTAATTTACAGGTCTGTTGGTCCACACCTGTCGGGGTTTCAAGAAAAATTCTTTGTGGGAATTAAAAGTTTTGTTGTCTTTGACTGTAATCCATTGTTTTCTCTATCTTGAACATTAGAGTTTAAAAGGTAAGTTGAGATTTTTTTGAGGCAGGACTGTTTGATAAACTTATCTAGTGTAATATACAGTATATCATTCATAGCCTTTTCCTAAAAGCCCAATAGTGCTGTGCATTGTATTACCTCACTTGTCCCTTTCAGTTTACATTAGAGTAGACTAAGCGATGCTCAGATTGTGATCTGCTTTATTTTAATGCTATCAACTGAAAAGAGGCTTCTCCTCAATAATAATATGAACAACAACAAATAACAAAAACAACCAAACAAGGAAACCATCTACTTTGAATCTTTGAATCTGGAGCAAATTGGCTCGATTTCTTTCAAAACCTGGAAAGAAGGCAATGAGCAATGAAAAAACAAATTATCCAAACATTTGCAAGAAATTAGTAAAAGTAAATTTGAAATAAATAAATCAATAAAAAAATGACATGGGAAAAGTGTTTAAAATCACAAAAGATGCTGTAACATAATTTTAAATATGTAGTTATGATCATTTATTCAGAGTTTTTCCCAAGCTATCTTTTTTTCGTATACAGGTTTCCATAGCTTTAAAAATTATTCTCTAAATGTACTATTTCTTACAATTTGTAGAACATTCTTATCAAGTTGCTCACTCACTGCATGTTATCCCGTGTTTTTTAGAAAAAGGAATCGCACCGATTTGCTCAAGATTCAAAGCTTTAAATACTTGTAAAAGGCTTTTGAAAGCTGCAAAAGAAAAGTCATGTCACTCCATATTTCAAAGGGTTAATTAAGAAGTAATGAATTCCCACATGCTTTTAGATGGTGAATCAGACTGATTTCCACTTTTAGAAACTAGAAATGATTGAATTCTCTAAACAAGCTGATTTGTTTTGAATTTGAGTTTTTAGAAAACATGTTTAAAAAAAATCACCTGTAGTCCAGTGAATATGTAATACTTTTTTTTGGTCAATAAGCTGCAGATACTTTACACTGATTTTTTTGCACAAAAATGACATAATGGCGGATAATTTTATGTTCAACACACACACACACACACGCATGCGCACACACACACACACACACACACACACACACACACACACACACACACACATTCTGCACTGTATATTGTCCAAATAAGTACTTCCTGTTCCTCCGTCCTGGCAGGTGGGAAAATGAATATGGTTGTAAATTGATTTACTGCCAACTGTGTAAAAATGGATCACAGTGGATTTCCATATTTGATGAGGTGTGCGTAGATCAACGGTGAATCATTAAAAGAACTTAACAGACTTAGTGTGTGTCATAATTTATCCCTGTGATGTTCACAACTTCATTGCTCTCCATGTTTAAATAACAAATCAAATAAGAGCCGGAAATCCTGTTGACTTTTTAAAGGGCAGGTGAAAATAAAAATGTCCACTCATCATCGCTTATACAATAACTTACTGAAACATATTTTTAAATATAGTATAGTTATGTGTGTTTATACTGTACAGTATTATGATCGTTACTAATGTCAATGTCAAAGGTCTTAGACATCTCTTTCATTTATTTAACATTTTTAGAGCTCTAGATCAACTGCATAACTTCTGCATACATCCAAACATTTTACATTTTTAATTGCATGAAATGTACAATTTACCTGCTGATGAAAGTAGCTAGTACAATAATATTTGATTAGCTATGGTGGTTTTTGAGTCCTCTGTGATTGTGTAATGATTTGTTTGCAGGTTGACAATCATTGCATATATGCTTAACTCTGATTATCAGCCATAAATAGCTTAAATAATGAGTTAATTACTGAACTTTTATATGTTTTTTACTGCTTTTCTTCTAATTTTTATTTAATGGCTTTTGTATGGTTGTATGATTTTTAGCTTGGTGTTTTTTCTTCTACTTTTTCTTTTATTTTCCAGAATTGTAAGGCACGTTTGCTACGTGCATGAATGGCACAATAAGGTTCACTCATTCATCAATTCATTAATTACTTCACTGACTCATCACTGTTAGTTGTGATCTTTAGTAAATTAAGTCCACAAATGCATCACAAAAGACTGTGAATTAAATTGATAATCATGCATAATGTTTGCCAGAGCAACACAGCACATGATTTCATTTAATTTCAGCGATAGTTGCATTTTTAGGAAAAGTGTGCTCACAATCAAATAATGTTGTTATACTGTGTTTTATAAAACAAACAGCATATACAGTGGTCTTTCTTTCACGAAATATACAAAGTGCAACAAGAAACATTTGAAGGTTATACATATTTTTTAATTCCATATCTTACTAAAACATTATTATCTTTATGTTTCACTACAAGGCCCAACGATTTGTCTGTGTGAATGTACTTCATTGCATCAGTTATTTTAAATATTTATTCTTAGACGTCATCCTTTTGTAGAGTGCAGAAGTCTGGAAATGTTTTGATATCAAGTTTCCTTTTCTGGGAATTGATCTTTCTCTCTCTCACACACACACACACACACACACACACACACACACACACACACACACGCATGCAGTGCACTGTGACTGTTGCAGTGAGTTTTATTATGTAACGGTGTAAAACATTAACAGCGGTGCTTTTGTCAGCCAGAGGTAGCTGGGAGGTTATGGTGGTGGTGGTTGTGTTCTTGGTCTGATGACTAATGTTTGTTCATTTAAAGACAGTTGACTGAGTGAAGTGCTGTTTCTCAGCCACGCCCTCCATTCATCTAAAGACACTCACAATGAGAACTCCACTGTGGTGATGTTTAACATCTTGCTCAAGAGCTATTAAACTCTGAAGTCCAATGCCTAGGTTCAGCTATGAGTTTGAGAGATGTGAGAAAAATCCTACGAGCACATTTTAGTCAAACCAAAGAATTTACAAACAGGGTCCACTTTAAATCATGTATACTGATCTTACATGAAATTCATGAAAGTGTGCTTTGCTTTGTGTATCAATGCTGCGGGCAATTTTCAAGTTCTTTCATGATCACTACACTAAATATCCCCACCTTGCAACTATTAGGCAATTTAATGAGAAAATGTTGGAAACAGTTAGATGTCTTCATGTGAAACTTAAAGCTACAGTAGGTACCCTTTCCATAAACACGTTTTTGTCATATTTGCTGAAACTGTCACTATATACACACAGCAGTACATGAGAAAGATCTTCAAAATCTTTTATGACTCGCACAGATAAACAGAAACAACCAATCAGAAATGAGTAGTCTCTAATGCAGCTGTGAATCAGTGATCTTGGAGTCAAACTGCCAAACAAATATTGCAAAATGACTGTGTTTCCACTGAGTGATGTTATGCGACTTCTCCTCTGGCGATAATATCCCAAGAAGCATGGTGATGGATGTTCAGAACAATAGCAGCTTTATTTCTATTGCAGCAGCCGCACTAGCCGTCATTATTTCTAATCAAAGGCTACACAGGCGTGTTATGGGAAGGATAATGGAAAGGCAAGCCTGTTATATGTGGGAGCGATCACGTATGAGGGATTTCTGTGAGGTGATAATCCACAATGCAATAACACCTCTTGTAGCGTCTGCTACATGATGCGCGAGGGAGCCATTTCCTACTGACAAGTGCATAGCTAGGGCATCATGTGACCTATAAATGTGACCTTAAAAAAGTAACATGATTGTATTAGAAAGATTTTATATTCACAATTTCAATTTGTGCAATTTCAGAGTTAATGGAAACCTGCCTACAGTAGGCATTCCAGTTCATCCCAAAGTTTTTGGATGGGGTCAACATCACAACCTTGTGCAGGGCAGTCAAGGTCTGGAGAACACATTTTTTCTGGAGCTGGCTTTGTGCACGGGGAAATTGAAACAGAAATGGAAACAGGAAACTGTTCCCACAAAGTTGGAAGAACAGTATCATCTCGAATATCATTGTATGCTGCAGGGTTAAGATTTCCTGTTACTGGAACAAAGAACATGAAAAACTGTCAGATTAAAAAAAAACACACAACAGTACACATGTATAGGGGTGTCCATATACTTTTGGCCATGGTGTATTTAACATATATATTGCATCCCTTAGTGTGTGATTGTTGTCTCCTTCATGTCTAGTGTGTAGTTTTTTTTTCCTGACAGCTCATGTTCTCCCTCAGGATCAGTTTTAACAGTCAGATAAAATCTACATTCTTGTTTTTCATGAGACAACAAGGTGTCGTAATGATTAATCCACATAATGTTTTTCTTCTTATTATGACTCACTTGCAACCTTAATCTCTAAAAACCTCACTTTCTCCTTGTGGTTGACCATCGGTCATGCAGCATTTTGGGATGCCTCTGTGCCTGTAAAGTGTCATCAGCGGTCTGTGGCTCTGAGTCAGAGAGGAAAGTGGTGACTGTACTGGGATTATCAGCGCTGAAGAACCGGTTTCAGAATGACTGTCAGCTTTGAATGTGTGTGAGAGCTGGTTTCAGTATGACTGTGTATTTGTGAATGAGTGACACAACTAATGTTTGACTTCCACTGCCTGGCTGTGTGTCAACTCTTAACAGCTACCGTGTTTTATTGTCTTTCTTTGGCTGCAGATTAAAGACGTCTGCCAGCTGTGAAGAACAGCTGGAATTTCACATGTTTTTAATAAAAGCGTTTTGGTGATGAGAGGAGAGGTCGATGGGGGTCAGATCACACACCAAGGAGTAACATTTATCATTCAAAATACAATTAGAATATCTCATAATGTGCAGAAATAATTTAGCAGTTTAAATGATTTGGGGAATTTAAAAGTATTTGCACATATAATCTTTTCTTTTGTTACATATATTTTCTTTGTTGTAGGCTATTTTGTAGTTTTGATATTTAAGAACTGAAAGGTGGCTAAAGCATTTAATTATACAATGCAGATACGTTAAGTATAGTAAGAAATAAAAACTTAAAACCCTGAAACATGTCAAAGGTTAGACTATTAAAATGCAGGTTTGTTGCCAAGAGATTACAATTGACGACAACAAAGACTTCAGTATGTTAGTAAATATGAACTTGCCTCTGAATAGAAGAAAAAGTTACTTTAGATGTAATTCATTAAAAAATGCATATACATGCTAACTTGAGTGTAAAACAGTCTTTAGATGGGAAATTGCTGAAATGGTTAATTGATTCAAAGCTTCCATTCACATGTGACCCCATGCAGGAAATGTTCCTGAACATTGTGGGAAAGGGACTTTAGACAATAGAGCTTTCACATTCATCGCAAATAATCACATTTTTAAAACATCCTATCAAGTTTTTTGCCTCAGAGTTAGTTTTGATCGGTGACCCGGGCGGCTGCTATAGAAACTGTGTCATGTAAACATACTAATCCAGGATTCTTCTCTGACGAATCTGCCGCTTAAATGTCTAAGAAGTGAGTCAGAGAAACAAACAACACGATGAAACACGACATGATGATCAAGGTGAACGCTCGCCTGGAGACTTGATACCTCTGTGCAGCCTTTAGAAGTTTCTACATGTCCAAATATAAACCCTGGTCTTGACCTTTGACCTTTAAAACATGTATCCTTATAGTGATATCAGTGCTGATGAAGCTTTTCCTTCCTCCCATTTGAAAAACAGATTCTTAAATTAAGGGGAGAGATTTCCTTTTTCCTGTGAAGCGGTAACCTGTTGTGACGCATGCACACACACACACACACACACACACACACACACACACACACACACACACACACACAGAGAGCGAGAGAGAGAGAGAGAGAGAGAGAGAGAGAGAGGGAGAGCGCGCAGGGTCAGTCCAGAGCGATGGGAGGTCAGTGAAACAGAAGTGCTGACTTCTTTTGTTCCCGATCGTTCAGCCTGACACTCGATTGTGTCTCTATTTCTTTGTGTGCATGTTTGTGTTACAGAACAGAAATAAAAGTTGACATATTAGACAGCTTAATGGGATGTGTCAGCCGGAGACAATGAAGAGGTTTTTTTTCGTCTCGTTCTCTCATTACCCCCCTCTTTCTCTGGCTCTCATAACAAAGTGGGGGGGCTCTCTCTGTCTGTCTCTCTCTCTCTGCCCGGCTCATGTCCATACATGTCCGTTTCCTCTCTGCCATCATTGTGAGAAAAATAGTTACCCACATTGAATCACTTCATCATTGATTAATCAGGCAATTATTTTCTCCATTAACCATTTGGTCCATGAGACATGGTGTTATTAAATGTCTTATTTTCTCCCACAATCCTGAATTTAATGATATTCAATGGAAAATGAAAAAAAAACAAACAATTGCTGCAGCTCTACTTTAAAGTCATTAAATAGTTAAAAACACCAAGACAAAATAGGAAAACAACATGGGAACTTGATTGGAAGCCCGTCTGTATAAACAAGTCTTCAGGGTTCACACAAGGTTTGTGACTCGGGTTGTTTTCAGAGCTGCCAAAAATCTTGTAAATGTGGAAAGAAACCGAAAAGCAGTGAACATTGCCTCAAATATCACCGCAGGAAAATCCCACTTTACGGACAAAATCAGAAATATGAAAGAAGGTGCAAATATTAAAACAAATGCACAACAATGATGCAAAAATGGAAATGTGCAGCAAAAAAGGAAATGCTTGGAGGTAAGAAAATCCTAAAATGTGTACAAAAAAGTGAAAAATGTCTTGCTTGAAAAAGATACTTAAGAAAAGATTAAAATAAAATTAGGCTTTAATATCTTTAGAAAGGTCAGCAGCTGCTGCCTCTGGTATCAGGCTGTACTGCTCTCTCTCTCTCTCTCTATCCCAGACCTGTTCCTTTCAATATTAACTAAATTAGCATGATACTCTCTCTCTCTGTGTCTCTCTTTGTGGGCATGTCCTGGCATGTCTGCTGGTGGGCAATAGAGCCAAGCCCCCCCTCCCCCCATACACATACACACAACAGATTTGATATGCATGATGTCTTTCACTGTTTCACTGTCCTCCATACAAGGACAGCTCAGCCGTTTCAGCGAGCACCCCAAAGTGAAAAATGTTTACATCCTTCATTAACGGACTGCAGTGATTACGCCGGAACAAAGAAGGAAACAAAGCTGTCATTTCTTTTTAACCCAAGTCACTATATTACCCCATAATTAGCCTGCAGTCATGATCTTTTCTTTAACCCCAGACAAAAAGTTTTTGTGCCTAAACCTAACCAAAGCTCAACTATAGTGGTGTCACACTATAAACAGCTTTTAAGCGTTTTGGAGAAAACAGAAAAGGGGCATTAAATCAGAAAATGCTTCTACGTGTCGTTCCTGTCCGTTCCCACTCATTACTCATCAAATAGCGCCACTCTGTCAGTGTTTTCAGCGTACAAGCGTGACACCAAAAGCCATATTCTGTGTCCAACCGGAACACGACCGGATGGCGTCAGATGAGAATGCGCTGGGACAGAAGATGTGGCGTTGTTATTATATGTTGGCAGATGGCCGGATGCAACTGGTCACGTGCACATGAAATGCTGAAGGACAACTCAGATTAAAATGCCACAAACAATCATGTGTAAGTCTCAATGTGAGTGTAAACAACCATGAAATTGCATTGAAATTCAAACATTCAAAATGCTTTCTGAGGTGTTCATTGGACCACATATCTTTTGTAGTCTAAGCTGTAACGTCATCACTGCAGGACGTGGTGGTTGTTTTTGGTGACGGCGCGCTAACACTCTATAACTTGCCTATTTTTTTGACAAGCTGGACAATATGTGGCATGACTTTTGCCCTGTGGAAGGAGACATGTTACATTTTGCTGACAGTGATATTTCCAGCTGTACTGACATAACTGCTAACGTGTCTAGCGAGCATAATAACTGTGCACAGGGCCCTTTGACCTTCCAGAGTAAGTGATAAACACAGTAACAAAATTAGACCACAAGTGGTAAGCTGCAGATGCAGGATGAACACAGCTGTGAACAGCTGTCCACTTGTACTTGAATCACCAAAACACGTTAATACCAGGTGTAAACAGGTTATGATACTTGTAAATTGGGATAACTGCTCATGCATGGATTGCAAGTACTGCAAAACATGTCAAAAGAAAAGAGCATAAACTGAGTCACGTTGCCAACTGCAGCATGAATGTTGCAAATTTGATGAAATCGGCACCTTCGGCACAAGTGTCATTTCCTCAGCAGTGACCATCAGGTTCTGACTGTTTTAACACCTATAGCAAATAAAAATAGCAAATAAATGCCATTACTATGATTTTTAAAATACTCTAGTAACTTTTAATGTCATGTGAATTTTAATGGTGTATTTTATTGTGTATTTTACTGTATTCAGTTTTATGATTTTTTTTTTTACTTTTGTAAAGTGTCTGAGTACCTTGAAAAGTGCTCTATAAATAAGATGTATTATTATTATTATTATTATAAACCTGTAATGTGACTGTGATTATGGCTTTCTCGATTTATGTAAACCACATGAAAATTTACTACTGTCGGCTGAATGTGTTGCTGTTTCAGGGCTGCTGGCTGCTGCTGACTCTGAAATTCCACTGAGCTGCCACACAGGAGCTGAAAGCAGCTGAGACGTCACATATGTAGGCCGGTCGGGAGTGTGTGTGTGTGTGTGTGTGTGTGTGTGTCTGTGTGTGTGTGTGTGTGTGTCTGTGTGTGTGTGTGTGTGTCTATTTTGTGTGAATAAATGAGTGTATGTGAAAGACTTAGACAGCATGTTTCTACTCGTTTCTGTATGTGTGTAGATCCTTTATTTGTCTGAATGTGTGTATGTTACTGCAGTTACTGTACTCATTGGTCTGCTGTTTGCATGTATGTGTGTGTGTGTGTGTGTGTGTGTATGACTGCGAGTGTTGCAAGCTTAGCTGTTTTTGACATTTATACAATGATTGATGAGCATGGCGCGCTGTTTGCTCCTCTGCTGCATTCATCATCCTATTTCTCTCTGTCTTTTACTCCACTCTCCCTTCTCTTTGGCTCTGGATAAGCTTTGTGGTCATTGAATACCTGGAATATCATTGTGTGTGTGCTGGGAGGTTGAGGGTCCACAGACCTGAAACACACTGGAATCTGGACACATTTTGTGCCCCAAGTCAAATCAACTAGATTCAGGAAAGAAAAACTCCCAAAACCCATAAACAAGGAAAGAAGGAAGAAACACCAGGAAGCTTAAGAGGAGGGGTCATTTTTCCAGAATCGATGGAATACAATAAATCTTGTCAATACAGATTAGACAGAAAATGTAAATTTAGTCATTTAGTCTGCACGGTGTTTCGTTTTTGACTCGTGTTCCAGCTCCATTTTGTAAAAGTATTCGTGCGGCAAGAATAAACTTAAACAAGGTTTATTTTGGAATAGAGAAAAATACAGCAGGCGAAGTCCTTTCATAATCACTGCTCTATCGTCTTGTGCGTGACAGGTTCAGCATAATGGTTTTCGCCCCTTGGTGCAACTAGTACACACGGTGATGGCGATGCGGCACAAAGATGATGATGACTGCTCTCTGCTGCATGTTACACACATCTCTTCCACTGCTGGGGGGCAGAAACAAACACTGCCAATCAAGTCACCTTGCAGCCCCCCTTTGTCTCTCTCTCATTGTCCGTCCCTCTCTCGCGTATGCTCTCGCTCTCTTTCTCTTTCTTTCCTTCATGATTCAGTCCATAAAAACTCCTGCCAAAGAGCCATTTAAGCACCAGACAGTTTACAACTGTTTTGTAAAAAAATTAAATAAACGCTGAATCGGCGAGAACCCGACCCAATTCAAGCCTAAACGCAGTGGGTTGGGTTAGCCCCAGTCGTGTTCGGGCAGAGAATCAGAGCTCTAATTAAATAATCACTTCATCTCATAAAAACATATCTGCAGGTGGTTATGAGGCTGGAGTCCAGACACAAACTCTATGTTTTACTGTTGAAATAAACATTTAAAATGTGACTTGTTTGACTGAATTAAGACAAATTTAACTCATTCCCAGGAATTTTCTGCAACCTTACAATTTTGTGCAAGCACCACGACTTTTCCGCAGTGACTGTAGAGGATGCCTGTCGCGAAGTGGATCCACATGCACGGTGACGGGTTTGATCCCAGTACCTTGAGCTTTGAGATGAGCCTGGAGGGAACTGTGCTGTTGACGGTAGTCAAAGTTAATATTTGTATAATATTCAAAAGATTTTCACAGACGAAATAGACGTTATTACAAGACAAACAACAGATGAATCAGACTCCCCCAGCAGGTTACACATTCACCAGCACTGACAATGAGGAAAAACATTTGGCTGCATATTTCCACAACAACAAAAGCCTTTATCTGAGGCAGACAGATCCACAACAAACCAGCCACATTCTCCACTTACTACTTGTGAGACGCTGCTACTGCAGTCTCAAGTTTCATAAAAATGCAGCGAATGGTAGACAAATAATAACAGTTAATGCTGAAATGAGAAAGAACACACAGTTAAGGAAATACACTTTGGTTTTTCAGGACATACAGTAACTTGTTTATTGGTGCCACTTCCTGGTGTTTGGAAAACCCCACATATCCATCACCATCTTTTCAAACTGCCCTTTACACGTCCCTGAATCTGAAAGTGTGTTACAGTTTGTCACACATTCTTTGGATTACACTGAATGGTTTTCAAACGGAAAAACAACATTAACATGTCAGGAAGGAAGTAAAGTTCAACAGTATGTCATCAAAGTGTTTGGGAAGGTTTTTTTTCCTTACAACTGAGCTGATATGAAATAATCCAGAGATAATTGACTAAATCCATGACTGACTTCAATCTCCTGCTAATTTATCAGCATGCAGAAACAGCTGTGGTACTTTTTGAATTATGTGCACAAATGCAAAGAAATGATGCAATGGGATGAATGCAAAGCTACAAACTCTAAACAGATATTTTTACAGGATGTGTTTCCTTTAAAAGCCTCTTTCAACTAAACTTGAAAGTCTGATTTTTACTGTAACGTCACTACAAATGACTCCCATTGTTCATTGATTCACTGCACCATGTTAGAAGAAACATGCATTAAATATTGCAACAAAACCCAGTACCAATTAGTGATAACTGGTGGGGGAAGAAGTTCTCAGATCTTTTACATACAGTATGTAGAAGTAACAAAATGTGAGTAACTGATACAAATTGTCCTTTAATATTTGATTTTATTTAAATGTATGTGCCAGCAGTGGAGGCTTTGCATCCAATTCATTGATGTTTTATTTTTTTTTTATTTTTCACAAAGTGGGGGATATTCTGTAGAAGCTGATTACATCTTCAACCCATAATTATCATTAGAGGCTGTGTTAAAGATGTTTTCTTATTTGGCTGCTTGTAATCACAGTCTGGGAAGTTTGAGCACTTAGTCCACGACAAAAACAAACAAACAACAACAACAAAAAATGGTTTTAGCGTTTAACAACTGTAACAGCTGGAGGTTTTAGCCACCATGTGAAAACTGCTGTCTGCAGCTGATAAAAACTTGGGTGATGCAACCCAGTCGGCAGTTGGCATGCTGTACATTTGTGCAAACCACGAATACGTTACATTTGTACGTTATGATGTATCATATCAACATTTCTAAAGTGATTATATGAGCTGACTTTGTCATCTGGCATTGGAGGCGATGGCCGAGCTGCAGACCACTTTTAGACCAAAAAACAGTGATGGGTTGCTACTAAACAACAAAACTGGTTGTTTTGTTGCATATTTGGTGGAGTTTTGGCCACCAAATGTGGGAATTTTTAGCACCCCATGAAACAAAAAGTGATTTTTAGATTTTTCTTACCAAGACATCAATGCTTTTTCAGCAGGGATTGTGCACTAAAAACCGGGTATTTCAAACCAAAAAAAGATCATTTCCCCACAATAACCAAGTGTTTTTTGTGCCTAAACCTGACTGAAGTTTAATCACAACTTTGTTTCAACAAACAAAGTTTCGAAGTATCTGCTACATAATATTGTGCACGTAACATATCTGTGGTTCGTGGAAATGTACAATGCTATCAAAACTATGAGCTTAAACAAGCTATACCACCACTATAGTCTGCAATGACTATACTCAGCTGATCATTCTCTGTGTGTTTGTCACTATAAACGACCCCTTTCTTGATCAGTCAGTGTGAATACCTTTATTAAAACTGATGGTGTCCGTGTTTTTTTGGTCATAATGCTCTGTGGTTCTTTGACGCTGCCTGCTGTCTGTGAGGTGGTTTCTCATGGGAGTCTGCAGCCGGTGTGACAGTGTTTATGATTTCCTGCTGCTGCGTGCTCTTCCTGTAAAACTGTCAGTGCTGCTGTGTAAAGCCTTTAACCTCTTGACCTTCAGCCGTTCTGTTTCACACTGTCTGCATCGCTCCGTCCTCTTCTTCAGCCCTGCATCCATACAATGGTTACGCTTTCTGTCCAGAAACTACACCTTTCATCCTTTGTCTATTTTCCCAGAGGCTCTGGTCTGCACCAGCCAAAGCAAGACAGCAGTATTTGTTTGTTTTTTTTCACACAGTCGAGACACTTCATAATAAACACATCATAATAAAAGCCAAATTTAAATTACTCAGAGAAGTTTGCTAAAATGCAACTCAAAAAAATAGATTAGGTGAAAAAAAATACTAAATCGTGTTCTGCCCAGCTGGTTATATATTCCCAGTTTGTCTTTGGGATACTGAAGAAGGTCTCCAACACATGTCTGTTCAAGTGAGGAGCAAAGCTTTAATCTTGGTAACACACATGGGCTCTTTCAGGATTGGCGTTGGCAACAGCAACCAGCTAAAACTGCACACGATGAAATTTATTGCAGCAGAATGATTCAGTTTTTGTTGGCATGGGAGGCCAATTGAAGTAATGGCACCACCAGCTGGTGTTTGCTCTCAGCGGCTCAGGATCTACAGGGTCTCTGCTGGCTGTATCCTCTTCTGGGGCAGACTCGATTTCTCTTGGCCTCAATGAATGAATATGACTGAATATCCAAGACAGCCAAATAACTGTACAATGTATCCTTGTCCATAACTTTCTTATACTTAGGGATGTTATTTTGGCTTTTAGCTAGTTTGTATTAGAGTGCCCCACAGGAGATTTTTTTCCTGTAAACCAACTTGAAAGTTAAAGTCACCCTGGTTCCCAAAAATCCTGTGACTTTTCCATTAGATTTTGGATTATCACAAAAAGTTAAGCTCTGTGGTAACCAAACTTTTATGATACTTACACATTTTGTTCAGCAAGATAATCTATTCAGTATTGCTGAAGCTTAAATGGAATCGCTAGAAATATAAAGCTTAATATTAGGCTAAATACACTTAAGTGTCACTAACGCTGAGAGGCTTTAAAACTATTTTCAGCATAATGGTGTTCCTCAGTCTCATTTAGCCACTTCTTAGCAACTGACTTTTTTAAGACATTTAAAAGCCTAAAAGATCACAGTGGGGTATTTACTGACATATTTTATGTCGTAAAACAAAATGTGAAAGTCTCTTAAGTTGGTGTTAACCACAAACCTTATTTAAGGGCTTCTGACAAAAAAATTATTATAAAAACTCACCGACTTTGAGACAAGGGGACAGGAGATGTTAAAATGCTTTCTTTCGGGATAACATTCCAAGAAGCATGGTGATGGATGTTCAAAACATTAGCAGCTTTAGCTTTATTTCTATTGCAGCTACCGCACTAGCTGTCATTATTTCCAAACGAAGGCAATGTAGGCATGCTATGGAGCCATAATGAAAAGGAAACCCCCTTATATGTGGGAGAGGCCACATATGAGTGATTTCTGGGAGTTGACAGTCCACGATTTCACAGAGGAGTTGTGGATTCAAAACTTCCAGATGATACGCTCAACTTTCTCAGAGTTATGTGATGCAATAACAGCTCTTGTAGCTCCTGCTGCATCGTGAGGGAGCCAGTTCCTATCAGCAAACACATAGCCATAGCATCATGTGACCTATAAAAGTGTTTTCCTTGCAGTTTGTGGAAAATGGATTTTTTGAATTACCTAAAATACAACCGCATGCAAATTTAAAAACTTTTTTGGTGATAAATGGTAGTTTAAAATTAAACAAAAATGGACACGTTTCCATTAGGCATAGTTTATATTCGCAATTTCAGTTTGTGCAATTTGAGGGTTAACAGAAACCTGCCTTGTGATACTTGTTGGAAGAAGTTTACCTATAGGGCTTTCTGCCAGACAGGAATTTCTTGGTTAAGTTTAGAATAAAACAATTATGGTTTGGGATAAAAAAAAAATACATTCCTGCCAAAGAGTGCTTCTTGGCAGAAAATCATAGTCAAACTTTTCCCATGTGTCCTATGTCACTGTCATGTCAAATTATGACGCTGGATGCAGGAAGAACAACAGATTTTGCAGCTGCAAACTCAGCTTTTTCGGTCAATATAGCACGCACTGAGGAATTTATTGCTTCAATCGTCTACGTTTACCATCAACATTGACCGGAGAGCCACATAAAAGATGGCAAAATTCCCCCTTAAGGATCTGAATACTCCACCACTGTACTTTTCTGTACCTCCATTCTTTCCTTCCTTCAGCCTTCAACTCTTACAACGTCTTTTCTTTCTTTCCATGCTTATAGCTCCCTCCCTCTTTCTTGTTTCCTCTCTCGCTCTTTCAGAGAAGTGTCTTGGCTTGCAGCAGCTGTTATGTGCGCATACTGCCTATCAATATATGTGTGTGTGTGTGTGTGTGTGTGTGTGTGTGTGTGTGTGTGTGCACGGACTGTAACATGATCTTGCGACCGGGAGAAACGGTTTTAAAACCCTCACGTGTATCAGTGCAGTGTGTCACAGGAACTGCCATATAAGGCAGCAAGAAGATCAGGCATCCGTTAGGGCGTGCATGCGTGAGTGTGTGTGTGTGTGTGAGGTTGACAGATACAGCAGGTCTTTCCATTCAAAGGTAATTTAGCATAAATCAGACACTAACTTAACTTCAGGATTTAAAAGCAGTCTGAAATCAACATTTATATCTAATATCAGGTGTCTTTTTGTGTTCATTATTTTTACATCCATTATTTTTTTAGTTTATGTGCATCACATATGCTAAAAGGAGCCTTGTGCATTGGTATCAGATGCTGAGGGTGTGTGACATAGCGCTGCTATTTGATGACCAGAGAATAAACAGGTTGGTGTAGGCCGCAGTATTGAGCTATAAAGGGTATCTGTGCTTTCTGATGAGCACGAGACACACTTTAAAACACAGCTGCAATGCATCTGGTGTGAATTTCACTGAATGAGGCTTTACTGCATTGCTGCACTGCATTGTGGCTCTGTCACATCTCTGCTGCAGTTTCAGTTTGAAACTTTAAGGAGTCTGTACCTTAGCTGCAAGGTTTTGTGTTTGTTTTTTGGTAAAATTGTTAGGACTTTCACAATGTCTGCTGAAACACTAAATCTCTCTTTAACAGACTTTTTTGTGTTTTCACTACACAGTAACAGTCTGGTGTTTTTGCACAGTGTCTCCCTGTTTGAGACAATTGGGATTTAAGAAAGAAACCTATCAAAACCTACAGGAAAAATAAAAAATTTACAGATGTGTCTTGGATGAGCACCCTTATGTTTTGAACCTGGCTCAAGGGAAGCAACATGAAGTAAGAAACAAAGTTGGACAAACAAATTTTAAGTCTGAGAAAGCAAAATAAAATGAGTGAAGAAATTGGTGTGGAGAGACTCTGCTCCTGCAGAGAAATAAAGAGGAAGGTAGAGGAGGAGCCATTTATAGGTGCATCAGGTGCCACTGATTGCACAGGTGGAGTGAGTTGATTGGGAGCTCCCTGAAAGAGAGAATGAGAGAAATATTTCGGCCAGCTGGTCCAGGTGGACCAGGAAAAAATAAAATAAATTAAATTTCTGCATAGTTTAGTAACATGCTCCTTGTGGTCCATGTACTTTCTCTGCCCAAAGCCACTTTAAATCTCTCTTGATCAGCAGCATTTTCTGATTTGACTGCATCAGAAAGAATGTCCTGTGGCAGAAAGCCATAGCTCACCATCACTGCTGCTCTGACAGCAAGCTCCAACTGTGTCACCCAGCTGAGAAAACTCTGACTCCTGTTGTCAGTGATGGGAATGGGCAGGTCAACACTGACATCCCCGCTGGTCTGGCATCTGTGGAAAATCCCTGTGCCAAGTTTAAAACAGATCCTCTGAGGAAGCTAAACTAAAAGATAACAGTGTGAACAACTTGTACCAAACTGCTGCACTGCCAAGAAGTGCTGATTGGTGAAGGTAGGAAGTCAAAACCCGACCTTTGTGCATTCAGTCAGGAAAAAACAGAGGTTTGTGGACACTCCCTACGTTTCTCATTTACATAAATTCTCTAACAGAGTCCAGCAGGTCAAAGTTGAGCATACCTTGATGAACTCTGACCTTCAATTTGCATAGCTGGCCAGTTGAAATTTCCCTATGGAGACAATAAAGTGTATAGTATCGTATGGTATCGTATGGTATCGTATGGTATTGTATGGTATCGTATGGTATCGTACGGTATTGTACGGTATCGTATGGTATGGTATCGTAACAGACACGTGAGGATTCTGTAAATAAAAATCTTGAATATAAGAGCTTTAAGGCTAATAATCAACTGTTACAAGTACAACTGAATTAAACATATTTGCTTCATATTTTCTGAACCTTGTTGACAAAATTTTCCATAAACTGTCAAAACATTGAATTATAGTTGCATTTGCAACCCCAAAGTCCCTCTTTCCAAGTTGCAAACCCTTTCCCCTTCTAATGTAAACACTCATTTTAACTGGAAGCTCCAATGATTGATTGACTGGTTATGTGTGCGTTGAAGGCCGAAACATGTCCTCATCTGCCGGCACTGTTTCAAGTCTGCAGAGTTACAGTTCTTCACTGTACTGCTGAGCATAAAGTTGTGCAATGTTTCAGATGATGAATCAAAGGCATTCCTCACATGAAAGCACTAATAAAGCTGTACAGTAAAGCCTGAGGAGATTAACGTGTGTTAAAGTGTGTACACCCCACATGCAGGTTTCTGCCTGTTATACAGATGTACAGGGCAGGGTTTATGAGCAAACTGTACATTTGGACATGTGACAGAGGGAGAGAGAGAGATTTGGAGAAAGTAAAGTGAGGCTGAAAAAGACAGGAGGAACAGAAAGGAGAAAGAGAAAAAGTGTGCACGTGACAGAAAGAGAACATGATATTATCGGTATGTGTGCCATTTAATGTGTGTGTAACAACATATTTAGATGTGTGTGTGTGTGTGTGTGGGGGGGGGAGAAAGTATGATCGGTTGTGAAATTGATTCCTGCTCCCAGAGGATCGTGGGATACGTCCACGCCCGTGTGCTCCATTCCTGACTGACACCTTTAAAACTGATACACTCCCCCGAGGAGTTCTCACACACACGCCGAATTTATACCTGCTCCCACCAAGCTCCAAATCATAAATACACAAGTGATTCATCCCTGTGTCATGCTGTACTCCCCACGTGTACACACATGCACACACACACACACGCAAAATACAACATAATTATGCATGTAATTCCTCACAGCTATAATTCTGCTGAACTGGCTTATAATAATTTCCAAGGAGCCAACTGCTCTCTAAATCTCGAGTGTGAACTTTGGCTAATGCAATGATGTCTTGTCAAATATCTTAGGGACTAGTCACATGTAAAGCTAGCTAGTGTTTATACTAGTGTCCCTTGCATGAGCTTTGTGTACCACAAAATGTCATAATCACCCCTTTTACCTGAGTGTGAAGGCTTTGAAAGCTGTCCATGTGCTTGGTCCTGCACCTATGAATATTTGTATCTCTGCACCCACTGCCTGAACTACGCTTTCCAGTTCAAGAAAAAAACACTTTTGAGGGAAAACTAGCTTAGAGGTTTCTTCTGTTTGTCTGTTTCCTGTGCAGATATCTCTTATGATGTCCAACAATAGATGGATTTACTTTACAGATTTGCATTAAACTTAAGCAATATTTTTGAAATGTTGATAAAACACAACTTCAAAATAACTGCGTTTCCACTGATTGATGTTATGCAACTTCTCCGAGAAGCATGGTGATGGATGTTCAAAACATTAGCAGGTTTATTTCTATTGCAGCCACTGAACTAGCCGTCATTATTTCCAATCCAGCAACACATATGCGTGTTATGCTCATGATAAGATTGGTGACCCCAGGGGGGAAACAAAGCAGTATAAAGTAATTTTGAGCTTGACATAAGCAAGCAACACTTAAACAGCACACACACACACACACACACACACACACACAGTGTTTTGCAGTACGTCAGTGTTTTGTCAGGCAGCCTACTTTTCAGGTAATATTCTTTTGGTAACTTGGTGACTTTTTACTCATCCACAGAATATTTTGTTTGTCCACTGCATGTAGTTTGGAAGCATATTGCAATGAACAACCCATGGAGCTGTGCAAGCTAGTCAGATGATATCCGAGAGAATAAGAAAGTAGTGTGTGAGGGACTGGATAGATTATCCTGGAGGTCTTATCAAATAATATGAACGGGAAAATGAGTAAGGACAAGCTGTGAAGATCGAGGGACCAAAGTATTAGAGACAAGTCAGATGTCCATGAGACTAGTCTGATAGTGGTTTAGTAACATCACAGTGACTAAACACAGAGGTATCTAGAATTAGGAAACATTTTCAGCAGAAAAGGTCAAACCTCTCTCTCTCTCTCTCTCTATGAATACCAGAGGAGCTGACAGTGTGATTCACTCCTACGCTGAAAAACTTTCCCATGCTGAACAATGTGAGAGGGCAGGACGCTGTTTTTAGAGCCAGGTCGCCGTACGACAAAGGTATCACTCAGCCAGTGAATCCACATGCGCGCACACAAACACACACAGACACACACAGACACACACACACACACACACACAAAATTCATGTGTATCAGATTTTATTGGGTCAAACGTTTTTTCAAACTGAGCAATAAAGGAAAAAGCCTTCTCTGTCTGTCCTTCCTTTCAAGTCATTGTGTGTGTGTGTGTGTGTGTGTGTGTGTGTGTGTGTGTGTGTGTGTGAGACACTGCTGCAACAGCTGGTTCAGAAAAAGAGAGAGATTAAACTTTTTCTTCTCAGTTTTTCAGATTGTGTAAATCAGCAGCAGCAAAGTGCATCTACGAGTTGGTCTCTGAAGAAAAAGTCCCCTTTTTTCTTTAATCTTTGACAAATGCAGCTTTATTTCACTGATGACAGCTGATTCTAATTTCATTAGTCAACAACTCTTTGAAGCTCAGTCATACAGACAACATTCCTCAGAAGCTGAAGTAGCCGTGACTTTAACTGACAAGATAATTTTATCTGGTCATAAATTATTGGACATCATAGCTCTGGAGAAAGCATCGTCACTGCAGGTCTAAATTAATCCCTGGAAGGCTACTGATTTAAAAAAAAAACATACAAACAAAAAAAAGCATTAATTTTAAGTTTGACAAAGGTCAAGACAACTCAAAATTTACATTCAAAGAATGTATTGCAACAAATATGAATACATTTTGTTATTTTTGAAGTTCTAAAAGTGAAATTGATGCTGATTGTTTTCAAGTATTTTAAATCTCATCGTAAGTTTTGCAACCCACTTTTATTTGTACAGTTATGAAAAATAACGCATTCTGCTTCATGCATTACTTTTTCAATAACTGTACAGCTTGAGGAAGATTATTAATAGGTCACTCTTTGTACAGTACAGGTCGCCAAACTGTCTGCACTGTAAAAATCAACAAAAAAAGTTGAGAAAACTCAAAAAGCTTGACGCCCATCACCCTCCAGTTCTCATCTCGTTAACATCGTTGGCTCTGTCAGCACTGTTGCCGTTGTTTAACGCTGTTTATGCTGTTAGCACTGCTAGCTGCCAGCCCAGCCACCTCCATATTGAGGGCCATGTCCAGACAAATCATACACATGTGCTCTGAATTTTGCAAAGTGCCCCTTTAAGGCTGCAACAACACATCGCAAGCAACAACACAAACAACATGTTATAATCCCAAATCGTCACGTAGTGCCGCTCTGTCAGTGACCTTCTGTGTCTACTTGTGATGGTTTAGGTCCTTCAGCGTCAGCTGTTTACACTCCGGGATGCCATTACCATGATGTCAACAAATGCACATGGTGGGATGAAGCAGCACAGCCCTTATATTACCACAACAGTGCTGACCATCACGATGGTTACGTTTAGGCAAGGCAGCAATCCAGGTACATGCAACTGGTTGTTGCATGTGGACGTGCCTGGTACCATCTGGCCATCCGCCAGCGTGTACCAATGCCACTGGTTCTGTCCGAGTGCGTTCTCATCTGATGCTGTCCAGCTGTGTTCTGGTTGGACATGAAATGTGGCTTTTGGCAGCATGCTCGTATGCCAAAAGCACAAACAGAGTGGATGTTTTTCAATGAGTTTGAGCAAGAATGGGCTGGCCATTGTTATCCAGACTGATGCCCCTGATAGAAACAGCTGATTTGAAAATATTTAAAGTTTGTTTTGGTTCTCTTTTGTGTCACTTACAAAATGACACAAAAGCAAACTGAAATGTCAGAATCTACAAATCCAACCAAAGGTGGCATTTCCACCTGTGCCGCCTCATCTGAACAGACAAGTAAGTGACATTTTGATTAACACTGGGCTTCCAATCAAATACTTTAAATTACAGCTGCTAAAGGTTCAGGTCATGGTGCGAATCTGAACAAAAGAAGCAGAATTGATTTGTGAGAGGCTGAGCTTTCATTCTGATTGTTTTGTAATAATTTGACACATTTTCAGTAGTAACAGGAAGTTAGGGTGTGTGTTGTCTGTGTGTGGGTGTGTGTGTGTGTGTGAAAGGTGTTATCGATGTGTGCTTTGATGATGTCAGCTGGCAAACCGAAAACTGAACTTCCAGATAACAAAGAGACACAAAGGTGATGCAGTTTCAAACGAAAACACAGATAAATGCAGGTGTTGTAGAAGTTTTGGCTTCAGTGTGAAGCCACTTCCGGTTTCTAAACTCTTCATCCCCACACACACACACACACACACAAACACACCTGATCTGTGTGTATTAGATGATGAAAAGGTGCCAAATCACACACACCCACGGACCGATTCCCATGGGATTCTTTGTTTGAACATGGGTGTGTGTGTGTGTGTGTGTGTGTGTGAGTGTGTGCAGGTTGTTGTCGTGGTTTGGGCGTGTGGCAATAGTGTGAAAAAGAAACTGTTGAATAAAGGAGAGAAAAACATATTTTTGAAGAAGTGTAGCTGCACAAAAGGCAAAATGTTGCAACTAATTAACTTCATTGATGGTTAATACATAATTTGCTGATAATTTCATGAATAATTGATAATTGTTTAACTCCTCTTCCCATCTCAGTCCGCTGACAGCACAAGCACATCAAGTGTTACTTCAGACAGTAAATATACTGTACAGCTGAACGGCCCTATGGGTAAATGACAGGCAGATAATACCTACCTATATGAACAGTGGGAGTGCCTTCATTACCTTTCACCTGACTTGACAGATGACTGAAGGCAGACTTCAAGAAATACATCTCTCTGACTTTTGTCTGGTTAATCTTTATTTACACTGGGAAGGTTTGCAGATAAAGCTTGTTATTTTTCACCTGCTCCTCCCTGATTTACATAACATACAGTACTGTAAAGACTAAAACTGTAAGATCCTGCAGAGATGCATGCATGAGACTGAAAACTGTCAGCAAAGGTGTTGACAAAAAACAAAACAACAGCTGTGAAGACATGATATACACAATTGAAGTACGAACACATTATGCATTAACCCTTTGGAACCTGGATCAACATCACTTTCCGTGTGCTACTTCCAGATGCCTTCACAAGTATTTACACCTTCAAAATCTTAGCTTATTGTTTTTTTGTTTTTTTTTAAAACAACCTGGGGAAAAAAAGACAAATGAGCAACTTGACAAGAGCATTCAAGAAATTACTAGATTTGGAAAATTATTTTTAAAAAGTTTGAGAAATTGTCCTCAAAACTATATTTATAATAAGCATAATCATATATTTAAAATGATTACTCACAGAATAATTATTATTTTCAAACGCTTCTAAAGTCGTTTTCTTTTTTTGTGCTTCCTTTTGTACTTCCTCTAATTTTTGGGTAATTTTCTTGTTTTTTTTTTTTTTTTTTATATAAAATTTTTGGGTTATTTCTTCCTAAATTGGTCATTGCCTTTTCCCCATGTTTTTTTTTCTTTTTTTTTTTTTAAGGAAATCAGGCCAATTTGCACAAGTTTCAAAGGGTAAAGTGAATACATATGACGACAGATGTAACCTGTTTCCTACTGCTTCTTTGTTGTGAGATTGTGACAGATTTCATTTTTTTAATGCTTTTTCCTAGAAGTACACATGGACTCTGTCCACTTCCTCTCTGACAGGAAATCTCCCTGCAGCCTGCTGTCTTGTGGCGGCGCAAAAACATCGCAGAGCACGTTGGAAAGACACAGCTGATGTTTGTGTATGTATGTGTGGGACCGCAGACCGTCAAAAACAGGTGATGCTGCTCTGTATCCATGGTTACCACAACTTCCTGTCAAAGTCAGGCAACAGGAAACAAACAATCTTACAGAAAGAGAGCACAGCTTTAAAGTGGTTTGGGCTTTCTACAGAGAGCATCATTTGGGAGCGGGGAAGAAAGAGAGAAAGAAAGAGAGAAAGAAAGAGAGAAAGAAAGAAAGAGAAATGGGCAGAGTAAGTGAGACAAATTGCAGAGAGCATGGAGCAAGAGACAAAGAAAAAGTATAAGTAAGAGAAAGTTGGAGAGAGCAAGAGGGAGATGAAAGAGAGGCATGGAGAATGAATAGAGGCCTGCAGTCTTCTTTTACAGTCAGAAAAAAAAGGGAAAAGAGTAAAGGAGAGGGAGAAAAGCTGCTTGAGGAATTCCATTCAGCCATTTCTAAGAAGGCGTGGGAATTCTCTGGAGGCAGCAGTGGGAGAAGAAAACACCAGAGGAGGAATGGCATGCTTTCAGGGTCATTTCACTCACACTTATCCCCAGTGGTATCTGTTCAGCTTTAGATTAATGCTATGTGCTGTAGATTTAGGATACACATCGGTGGGAATTCTGCTGTCAGAGTTCAAGAAAAGGATTGGATTTGTGGTGTTCAAAAACACTGATAAAAAACTGAAACCTTTTATTAAACTCAACATATCTTATCAGGAATGATGTGGTTTTATCATCAAATTGGAAACTACTTTTTAAAATGTCTGAGTTAAGGTTTGCAATATTTTGCACTTTATCTCAGTCTGGTGTTTGCTTTCTGTCTGAATGTGATGTTTCTTTTCTCTTCACCTCACCATGTGCCTCCTTCCTCTTATCCTAAACATCTGTGCCATGTGTGTTTGTTGACATTCTTGCGTTGATTGCCATGTGCTTTTGTTGCCTAAACATAACCACATGCCACATCATACCATTATGAGACTGTATTGACATGATGTTAGTGGCATCCCAGAGCGTAAATAGCAGATGCAGGATAACTAAATCCTAATATATAGATGCAAAAGTCCATTGCAAAGCGGCAAGATGTGATGACTTAAGATGAGAATGTGTTCTTAATACCGTCCATCTCCGTCCAAGCAGCGCTCAAACACAGATCCAAATTAGTCTGCACTGAGTTTGAAAAGAGACAGAATAAGTAAGACTCATATAAAAAGAAGTAACCACTGTAAAGTTTTCACAGACCTCCATGCTGCTTTCTAATGTTGACTACTTGATACGACACATCCAAAAGTGAACAAAACAGAACGAAATGAAAAGAACAAAAAAATAAATAAAATACCTTAGTACATGCACTAAATTTGGTGAAAAAGAAATGGAAGATGTTTTTTTATTTAAAAAAAAAAGGGGGGGGGGGGTGGATTCAGTAGACAGTACACTGCTTTATTCTGACATTATTACATCATAGATTATAATTTCTATTTCATATTTACAGTGGCAACTGATGATGCAACAGCACGAAAAAGCACATTTATTGTCATTTGTTGACCCGTTTCATCTCATTTTCACTGCTCCCTTCATCATCTGACAGCTATGATGAAAGCGCTGAAGACCTCCAACGTTCAAACTACAGCTCAACTCATCTCTTTCCCAGAGGTGTTGCATTACTGCGGGGGGTGGGGGTGGGGGTTCTCAAAATTAGGGGTCAGGACCCACAAATGGTTCACAGGTTCACTCCAAACCCTATCACAGGCCCCCAGAACCCTTCACACAGGCTTGATTTAATGAGCAGAGGGTCCTGAGGTGAGAGGAAGATCTTTTGATATCCACAGTGTGAAAAATGACCCAATCCAGTTTTAACTGGACAACAGACTGTCTCCACGTTCAGCTGTCAAAGTGTCGTTAAAATTAAACGGGACAGCAGAGGGTGTCAAAGAAAGAAAGAAAGAAGTTAGAGAGGATGTGTGGTTTTGATTTGAGATCATTATGTACTTGATATAAAGGTGGAGCTTCCTCAACAACAGGAAACCAGTAAAAAAAAATCCCTTTTTCAAATACCAAAATATGAAAAAAAACAACCACAGGTTTTAGCCACATCAAAGATATGCAGATACGGTCTAGAGCAAATCTACACGAATATGCTGTGTAGAGCAAATTTACTGTGGAGGATAAAGTGCAACACACACCAGCGACGTCATGTCATTGCACATCATATGACACCCATAGACACACTGCTCACCACACAGGAAAATCAACATACAATACACTGGTTTACTTTTGTGAGCTGAAAACCATTTCCCTCAGAGCAAACATTTATTTTTTTTATCTTTTATTTACATTTATTTCACAGATAAGAAACAATACATTTTAAAGACAATAAAGCCCCCATCAAATGGCATTTGAAACAGCACTGAATTCTTAAATGATAGTTTTATTATTTTCCACGATATCAACAGAAGCCCTGTCGATGTACTGTAGACTCAATCAAATAGTATGAGACAACACTCCCCCCATGCTGTGTCTTTAGGGTGGTTTCACATTAGCTACCTGGACCCAGATCTGAGTACACTTGACCCCAAAATCCAGTTCAGTTGATTAGTGTGAGCACAAGTGTCCCAGGCTCTACAAGGCCACTTGAAAAGATGTTTGCCGGCGCGATTCATGTAGACTCAGGTGCAGTCCGCACGAGGCGTGAAAGCAACCGTGCACATATATGCATGTGCTGTGTGCACTGCGGTTATAATAACAGAACTTCTGTCACTGCTTTGGCAGCTTGTCCACACTTTTTAAAGATGCACTGTGGAAATCTAAAGAGAATTTTCTAATTTGGTCTGTTTCTGTAGCCTGTTTTCATTCAGAACTCGTCGAATAGCTCCGCTCCGTCAGTGCTTTCAGCGTACGTGCGTAATGCCAAAAACTGCCAACTGCCTCCGCCTGGAATGTGGCTGGACATCGTCAGCCGAAAACAGTGCCGCATAGACCTGGTGGGGTTGCTATTATACGCCGGAGGTTTGGTGGACGGCACCAGGTGCATCCACATGCAACGCACACGGGCAGCATCACTTGAGAACGCAGCAGAATCGGTCACGTGCTTATGAAACAAGGAAGGACGTTGTCAGGTTATAACGCTGCTGGTGACGACAAAATTAGCGCCTGTTTACTTATAGGGCAGGTTTTTTTTTTGGTCTCTGTATGTTTTTAATTTTCTTTTTTGGGATTTTTTAAGGAAATTGTCTTGTAACTCTTACTATTTTTTTGGGGGGGGGCATATCTTGTAAAGTTACTTTCTTCTTATGTTCTGTCTTATGGTTTCAAAGGGTTAAAGCAAAAGTGACATCCTCTGAAAATCTGAACAGAACAGTTAACCCTTTGAAACCTGGATCGACATTACTTTTTTTCTTCTGTGTAGATACTGTCATGATTACTTAAACTTAAACTTAAACTACTTTATTTTGAAAACATGGAAAAAAGAAAAATAAGCAACTTAGCAAATGTTTTGCAAATTTCAGAAAATATCAGAAGTAAAATAATTGCTTAAAAGAGCTAGATATAAACATAAAAAAACCCTATATAATTAAAACTATAATTATATTTTTATCATGTATTTTACAGAATAATCACCATAATCATCATTTTTTTAGCACTTAATCTCAGGTCATTTTCTTGTTCGTTTCTTTTTCGTTTGTTTTATATGCTTATTCAGGGTATTTTCTTGTTCTTTTTACATTTTGGTTTTGCTAATTTTGGGGAAATTTTTAAGTTGCTATTTTCCTTTCTTCCCATATCTTTAAAACACACTAAACCAATTTTCTCAGGTTTCACAGGATTAAAATATATATTTGAACTCATTAACTCTTAATTTGTTAAACTTCTTGATTTTGAACTGTTCCAGAGACAGTAGTTTGGGGCCCTCGACAGTGTGTATGTGTGTTGTTTCAGTTACTTTATCATGCCATCCCCCCCTTTCTCATCACACACATGCACACCCCATTAACCCCCCATACAGTACCATTACACCCTGTGCGGAAAAACAGCAGTCTAAGAAAAACAGAGCGAGAGTGATTGAGCAAGTGAAGCTGCAGAGAGAGAGAGAGAGCATGCTGTGTAAACATTGGTCCTGCAGATGAATGAGACTTCCCCCAGTTTGTTGTTCCAGTGTTTGGTCTGACACAGACAGAGAGGATGAATGGATGAGTGTGAGAAAGTGAATGAGGTAGAGAGAGTGCGTTGGGAGGGGCTCCAAAACCAGTGGAGTCGGCGGAGTTTTTTCAAGCTTCCAGTGTTTTAAATTTCCTGTTTCGTTTTGGGAGTTTACAGAGACAAATGCTGTTGTTTGTCTTGTCGGGACAAGACTAATCAAAGCTTATAAAGATGTACTGTATGTTCTGGGATGTATTGATAGATAACCTGATAGGAGCCCTGCTGGTGGAGGGATATCTGTGGTCAGACTGCAGTTACAGACACAAAGAGGTCAACAGAGAGTTAAAGATCTGCTCACACAAGCACCAGTGGTCATGATCACACACACACACACACACACACACACACACACACACACACACACACACACACACACACACACACACAAACACACACACACACAAAGAGAGCTTTAGAGGACGGACACAGCAGAGCGGAGCATCACTAGTGTCTTTGTGTGAATAAAAGAGTTGGATTTAAACTGCTGCTGAAGATTAATCACTTCTTTCTTTCTTTTTTTTAATTAGTGCTTATAACCAAACTTTCCTGTCACAGCATTCAACTTAATCATTCAACTTTGTTTTTGTTTTTAGCTGTTACACATTAACAAGACAAAAAGCTGCTTCGTTAATAGATGTTAAAATTAAAATGAAGCGCTAAAGAAAAACTTTCCCTAAAATGGGGGTTGGGGGTCTTTCCAAGAAAAGTTTTAAACATCAAACATGTAAATTCCTACGTTTTGGTGGATTCTTATGCACTAATATTCAGCAGAAGATAACTCTTCTGCTCGTCTTATTGTTTTTGTTAATTGCACTTGGCTGTAAGGCTTGTTTGCTGTTTTTACATGTTCGAAATAAAGATTAATTAATCAATTTATTTATTAATTCATGTCTCATCTACTCAGATCTCAGCATTTAACTTTGACATTTTTTTCTTTTAGAGGTTTCTCAAGTCAATTCATTAACAACTGCGACTACTCCAGCCATGCTAGCAGGGTGTGAGTATTTCCACAGCACATTTTCGACAACATTTTATTTTTTTAATAAAGCAGCCCTGGCTGCTAGAAAGTACGCTTCTACCATAAAACTTTCGTTAATAATATCTGAACTTTTATTTCCTAACTGCCGCTCAGCAAAGATTAGAGAAATTGGGAAGAATGTAAAAAGAAGCACATAATTATATATTTAAATTTCTATTAATATATCTATTCATTAGTAGCTGTCATTCTTTTTTGTCAATCTTCAGGAAATTTTCTTGTAACCTACTTATTTCTTTTTTAATTTTTGGGGCAAGTTGCATTCTTTTTATGTTCTTGAGAGAAATCAGGCCAATGTTTTTTTTTTAGGTTTCACACAGTTAAACCACAAAGTCACCTGCTGCAGATTAAACACAGCAGGTAAAGTTTATCTTTAAACCTTTTTTTTTAAACCAAAAACACTTTTATAAAAATGAACAGCATGGTAACCGGGCCTCTCGTTGGTAAAGTCGTTTATTTGGGAAAATGTGCAGCCACACCTGGCTAGCAAAAGGAACTGAGTGTTTAACTTATATCTGAAGTTTAACGGTGTACAACTTAGACTATGTTTACATTTTAAGTGAATGTTGCCCAAATCTACCAAAAATATCACTTAATTTAATTTGACATGAAACCTAATCATACTAAGTTACTGATAAATTTTACTAAACTTGATCTCTCTCTTCTCGTTTCTCTCCTAAATCGCTGCATGTCTGAATGTTGTTTTTTTCATTACTTTCTGAACCTCGCTGACCTTCAGTGACCTTTGGTGAGATAAGGGCCATGACCTGCTGTGTGTGTATGTGTGTGTTTTGGGAGTTAACACAGAGGTCAGAAGTTCGAGCAGCGCTAATGATGCAGCTCGTAACTGTGTGCACGTGCCACACGGCATTAAGAATAGCATGACTGCTGCATGTTGGGGGTGAAAAGTTGACTTTTTTAAAAATGTTTGTCACCAAAGAAGGAGGTCACAACTCTTTACGGTTTGGGACCGTGGCTGACACCGCAGACTCTCTGTCGTTCTATAATCCTGCACGAGCTTTCAGATCTTCTGATGTTTTTTTTAAATACACACAATTATATGCACAAGAAAAATGGCAGTTTTTGTCAGTTATGCTCCAAAATTATGAAATACCCTACCAAAAGCTTCAAGAGAAGCAGGCTCTTTGAACATGTTTAAATGACAGCCGAAAACCCATTTATTAGTCTGTTTTTATTAATGTTATTCTTGTAATTATTATTTTGTATATTTTTATTCTAAAGCACTTTAAACTGCATCACTTGTTTGAAAAGTGATAAATAAAGTTTATTATCATTATTATTTTATTTTATTATTATTATTATTATTTATTTATTTTATTTTATTTTAGCTTATAAAGACAGTGCTGTCCTACACCCTTTATCCTTTTCCGTTTCCCACTTGTTTAATTCCTTTTTTTTACTTGTTCTTTGTCTTCCTCCTCTGCTTCTTTTAGGAGTTTATTTTCTTTGTTTATACGTTTTCTTTTTTCATCTCCGCTATTTTGGTCTTTATGACCTCTACCTTTGTATTTCCACTTCTCATCATTCGGTCTTTCCTTTTCTTTTCTTCTGTAATTTCATTTTCCTCTCTATGTCCTCTTGTTTGAAATGTTTTTGCATCTTTTTAGGTGTTTTTTATATTCTGGATTCCTTTCTCCTTTTTTTCTTTGTATAAGCTTTTTTCCCCTTTTCTCTCTTTTTCTCATGTTATCGCATTCCCGTATTTCATTTTCTTATTTTTCTTCTCTTTAAACCATCTGTGAAATGAAAGTGAATGAAGAAAAGGAAATATATTCCTTCACTAACACCTTGTTAACATTACACAAAAAACACAAAGCTCACTGAGCTCACAAGTATTTGTCAAATTATTTGTCTTTCTTTGTTTTTTTGACCTCAGCTTGAACGCTTGCACCTTCCTCGTATTGTGGTTAGAAAAATGTGACCTATCTTGCCAATATCCGATGACTCAGTGTGTTGTAAGCTCACTTTGCCTCGGGTGAATGAATTAATGACAGAAAAAAAAAAAAAACCACACAGAGGGTGGGTCCAGTTTGCCAGCCTTCCCGTAAGTAAATCTATTTTTTTTATCACAGGCAAGAGAAGAGGAAGAAGCTGTTAGTCACTGTGATATTAAATTACGAAGCAGCTTGAACCTTGTCCAATTCAAACAACCCCTCTGTTCCTTTACAGCCAATCACGGCATTCCTCGCCGCCCCCGGAATTCCTCTCAGCCAATGAAGAGCGAGCGTTGAGTGACACAAGTGGTATTCCATTCATTCCTGAGCGCTGAACGTTAAACGTGTGGTTTGGTGTGTTTCCTTTTTTCTCTCATCTGGCCATCCCACCCTCAGCCTGTATGTGTGTGCGCATGTTTGTGTGAGTGGGAAGTGGAATGTGTGCTGGGATGTGAGCAACTTCCTGTTTTTAGTTGTTAAGTCCTGTACATTTATGTGTAGCTTCACACTATATATATATATATATATATATATATATATATATATATATATATATATATATATATATATATATATATGTATGTGTGTGTGTGTGTGTGTGTGTGTGTGTGTGTGTGTGAGAGAGACCAAGGGGAGTTTCTAGACACTGTCAGGCAAAAGGCACCTTAAATGATTAAATGATTATTGATGATTCAATAAACAAATCTTGTTAATATTTTTAACAATGTTTTTTAGAGGTTTTTTTTAGTTTTTTTCAGACAAATACAAACATGAGCAACGTAGTATAAATATCAAAACCAGAAGTAAACTTTGCTTAAATTATATATAAATAACAAAAACACAAACATTACATGCTTCCTTTCAAAGAAAAAATGTGGAAAGTTTGCATACATATAAGCTAATAACAACACAATGTATTCTTTTAAAGGAAAGATGAGCAAACTTGGTCTGAAGGAAAGGTGGCTTCATTTTTCAACATGTGTTTGACACCAGCAGCAGCAAGCGGCTAGAAGGGGGCCCCATTAGAGAGATTCCCAACGTGTGTTTGCAGTTTCTAAGGGGGGTTCAAGTTGTGTCGTTGATATGGACCAAATATCAGCCGTCAGTGGGAGGCCCCCTTCTTACCATTATAGAGCGACAGCTAGTAGGGGGCCCAATTAGGGGGATTCCCGACCTGTTCGTGTTGTTGCAATATGTCTGCTTTTGGGAGCCCCCTTCCAGTTAGGGGCCCTAGGCAATTGCCTACCTTGCCTACCTCGTTGCAAGGCCTCTGTTTGTGACAGTGAACATAGAAAGGAGATTGACAAAGGGGACTGAGATGCAACATATGGCCAAAAGTAAGTGGACACCAGAACATTCCAGCCTATGAAATGGTTGAACATGTCATTCAGAGGCGACAGGCATTAACCTGCTGCTGTAACAGCTGCCACTCTTCTGGTTTCAGGTTTCACCAGATGTTGAACCGGGCTGCTGGCTGTTGTTCACTTTAATTCATAACAGCATTAATGAGGTCAAATGCTGATTTTAGGTGATAAGATCTGGTTCCAGTTCATCCCAGAGAGTGTTGGATGACCGGAAAACAAAACAAAACAGTTTTTTTTACTGAGACATTCTTGCATATCCAGCCGGGATAGTACGATAAAAAAGCTGTTATATTTTCCTCAGACATGGTGTTTCCTGCTAGGACAGTGCCACAAAAAGTGACTGTTCATTAATGAGAGAGCGCTGCATTTCCAGCCTGGATAGTGCCATGAAAAGGAAATTTTTTTTGGACATCACTGTGTTTCCAGCTAGGATAGTGCTACAAAATGTAATCGTTTTTTTCCTGAAATATTCCTGTGATTTCAGCAAAGATAATGCCATGAAAAGCAATTGTTTTTACCAAGACATTTCCATGTTTCCTGCCAAGATAGTGCCACCAAAAGGGGCTGTTTTGACCAAGACATCATAGTATCTCCAGCCATAACAGGGCCATGAAAAGTGTTTGTTTTTTACTGAAACATTGCTGTGTTTCCAAATGGGTTAGTGCCACAAAAATGTTTTTTTTGGTTTTGTTTTTAAACAGCATTTTCCAGCGAGGATTGTGCAATGAATAGCATTTGCATCTGACTGAAATAGCACTTTTATACTGAGCAGGGATTCTAGCACATGAAGTAGTTGTTCAAGACATGTCACTACGTTTCCAGCTGAGATATTACATGAAAGTAGTTGTGTTTTTTAGTTAGACGCCATCATCTTCAGTAGTGATAGTGTCACAAAAAAGGATTGTTATTAACTGAGACATCACTGTGTGTCTAGCTGGGATTGTGCCACCATAAGTGGTTATTTTATGTCAAAACACGATCTTTTGGTAACCATGTTTAAATGATTTTTGTGCCTAAACATGACCACACGTTTACCACAGCACTATTGAAAATATAATCGTATCCACAACATAAAAACGCACAAACATATTTGTGGTTTGCCAAAACGAACAATGCCAACATTTATTCTGGCGGCAGAGATGTTTGTGCTGGGAAGCACCGTTGTGTTGAAACAGGAAAGGTTGTTCCTCATTAAACTGACACTATGTTGGAAATAAAGTATTGTGTTATTTTAATATTTTCCTTCTCTGGAACTAGAGAGTTGAGTTTATGTCCTGGAAAACAACCCCAGACTAGGTACTGTGAGGACATCCCTGTTCAAATACTTAAGACCATTTTCAGTAACAAGAGAGAGAGAGGGAGAGAGGTGGACTTGATCTGTCTGAATGACTTTGCATATATTCTCTGTGTGTTTGCTCAGAGCTGCTGAAAAAGGTTTTGATTGAGTATATATCTTGTCAAAAGGAAAACAAAGAAACAAAAAATTTAGTATTACATTCAGTAAATAACCATTACAAGATTTACATTCATATGTTTGAAAATGCTGCTTCATGGATCACTTTTAAAAGATTTGAAAATGCCTTGCTTGGGTTTGATGACCTCTGACCTGCACTTTTTTTTGATAATTAAGGCATTTTACATCCACTGTGGAAAAAATCAGTGCAGCTGCAGCTCAGTTGAAGACACATGAAAGTGTTTACGCCACAATTTAAACACTCACAGTTTTTGCCCAAAGTGACTCAAAGGTCAAGTTCATGCTGTGCAAGTAAAACTCCCTCCTTGTCCTCCTGGAGAAAGAAACGTGTGTGAAGCACAAACACGCAGCAGCTAGATTATTAGCATGTAAATATTCAGCACTACATCATCCCCCTCAGCCTGTTAGCTGTTAGTGAAGACGGCTAACTGCTGTGTGAAGAGAGTGTGTGTGTGTTTGTTTTACAGGGACCATGCATGTAAATACATCCGTCTTGTGGAAATGGCCTGTTAAATGGATGGACACACACACACACACACACACACACACACCACACACACACACACACACACACACAAAATACAGAGACACTGCTGATCACACTAAACCCCTCAGGACTCTCAGGGAAAAAGCTTGTACGTGTGTGTGTGTGTGTGTGTGCGTGTGTGTGTGTGTGTGTGTGTGTGTGTGTGTGTGTGTGTGTGTGTGTGTGTGGTCACAGTGGTGTGGAAGATGTACTCAGATATTTTACTTAAAGGGGAAATTCACCCATTTTTGAAATTTGTTATATGTTATTCCAATGGTCTAAGACAGTTCAAAAATACTATTAACATGGACAACTCTCTCCTATATCCAAAAACAAAAGTTCTTTTGCAAAATGAGCAGGTGACCAGTTGCAGCAGTCCCATGTTTCTAGGATTTTAGGATATTTCTAGGATTTGAGGACCTTTCTCGGATTTTGGGACGCTTCTCAGACTCCCGCACTCTAATTAGTTCATCCCAGAATAATTATCAATGCATTCATGTGTTTATTAATTTATTGTTGCGAATGGTAAATGTGAGGTGTATTTTTTTTTACTACACTGTACTGTTGTGAAATTCACTAAGGAATCAATAAAATCTTTACATTGTTCATAATAATACATACTAATTTATTTATTGATTCATTAATCCGAATCTGCAAAGTAACTAAATATATCTAATGAATGCAGGTGGATAGAGAGATTAATATTTGCTTCTGAATTTGGTTGGGTAGAAGTATAATGAACACTCAAGTACCTTAAAATACAGTACCTGAGTAAATTTAGTTACTTTCACCACTTGTCAGTGACGCTGCCCTTTATACTGAGTCGTGACTGAAAGGTCATGAGCTCAAACCTGTGTGACAGACGTGTGTGTTTACAGGTAAATTCGGGACAAGGTCTGAGCTTTTCTAGGAAGACGAAGCCAATCATGTGGTCTGCTCAGGTAAACAGCGTTAGCAGATCTCTCACTCTTTACTTTGGGTTTGTTTATGTTCTACATAAAGGAAGCTGGAGCCTGTTTTGACCACAGTGGACGTCACTCTGTACGCTTTGTATGGATAACAGGTTGAGGTCAGTGTCAACAGAGTTGTACTCTCATTTTACTTCCATTTCTGCTTTTTAATTGCGTATTACAAAAACAACCTACACAGAGCAAGGTAAGGTAAGGTAAAAAAAAAAAAAAAAAAAAGAGACATTCGGATTCAGCTATTCTCATGTAGTGTTTACACATTTTTCTAAGAAATTTAATGCACTAAAATTTGTACATATATAGGTAATCATGAGTCAATAAGCTATATGTAATCCACATATTTGGGAATGCTGCATTAACATGAGCAATGTGATGAGGGGAGTAAAGAAGGAAGCAGTTTGGAGGCAGGTCTTGGCGGGTGATGCCTCAGTAAACACAGGACTTTTCCCCGGGACTTCCCCCAGGTGACAGGTGTTTGGAACCATATGACTTTTCAGTGAACTTTTAGTAATTTTAGGTAGTGTTGTCACCAATTAAACCTTCAAAACTGTTTTACTGTGATGTCTTGTTTTGGAATGTTGAATTTAATGTCTGCACAATAAATTAACCTTTGGGTACTATTAAAGAAACCTTGAACCTTAATATTAAACCTTAAACCAGGGATATTGAAACTTGCTTTGCTTGGGGGCCACTTCTGAAAAATGACAGGGGGTCAGGGGCCAGTTGCGGCAGACCCATACATGTTTCTAGGAATTTAGGACATTGCAAGAATTTTTGGATATTTCTTGGATTTTTAAACATTTTTAGGGTTATAAGTAGGACCTCTGTCTGGGGTACCTCATGTATACTAAAAGTGCTAAACCAGTTTTTTGTATGAATCACTTTAATTTGATTGATTGGAAAATGGTTGGGGGACCCACCTGGCACCCTACCAGGCCCACACTGAGTTGAGTCACACCGCCTTGAACCTTATCTCATACTTAACTTAACAATTCACTTCACATATTACTAATTTTCTCTATTTTCTTGTGAGACTTTTCCTTTCTCGGATTTGGAATCCATACCTATCCTCACCAGAAAAACTCGAGAGGCTGTGCTATTATGGTTCAGCAAAATTCAGAGGAAAAGGAGGCACCAGGCTTAAAATGCGTGACGCAAATTTTATTCTATTAAATGTTCAAACTTTTTTCTGTTTGGTGTATAGGCTAGACATTTTATAGCTGAAGAACAACAGCATCACTTTGGGCCTACAACACTGATGAAAAAAAACTAAAATTGTTAAAAATCCCTGTTCTCCATTTCAATGTAAGTTTTTGTCACTGAAGAGGGGCTTCAGATTCTGGACTCTGCAATTTCCAACCTTTGACCTCCTAACCACTAGCTGACAACTGACCGCAATGTTTTGTCATTGAGGAACTGAATCTTTTAATTCTCTGCAGCTGGCTCACACGCGCATGCACACACACACACGCTCAGGCAACTCAAAGACTTTCTTGTTACAGCCTGCTGAGCAACAGTTCACTGCGTACAGCATATGTACACGTATGTGTGCGTGTAAGAGTGTGTGTGTGAGTCCTTTGGCTGTGAGCCCATCCAAACAGAAAGTGTGAGGAGTTGGCACAGCTGATGCAGAGTTTTAGTGTGTAAGCGCCTCTCTCTGCATAGACTTTATAATTGTCCAGGGAATTATATGAAACAGACGTATTGTTTCAAATCTAAGAAAGTACCAAATCAAATCTTAACTGGAGACACATTTAGTGGAAACTGAATGCAAATACAGTATCAGCCCAGAAAGACCTCTCTTTTTTTTGGATATCATGTTTGAATGTGCTCTTTGAAAAGAACGAGTTTTGGTCTCTACATGTAGAAAGTTGAATTATGGGATTTGGTTTGCAGCCTCAATGATGTTTTTAGTCTATTAATCATGAGACATTTAGAACAATAAAAGTGTTAAGGAAACCCGACCAGCAGTAGAGTTTTTTATAGTTCATGTGCTGTGTGTTTTGCCTTAACAGAGGACATTAAATCTGTGAAAACGAGTTGAAAGCAACTCCCAACGAGGACTATCACTGGGTCATTCCTGGTTGCTTCCCTCACAAAGCAGCAGCTTGTGTTAATTAGGGTTTGAAACCTGGTAACTTTCTGCTTTTTAATTTTCTCCTTTCTTTTAACATCCATTCAATGATGTTCAATCGCATGCAAAACTGAATCTCGCAAAAGCTCTCTGTTACTGAAAGACAAAAGAATTAAGATGCAGCAAAAAATTCAAACAGGAATGGAAAAGTTTGACTCTTAGTGTTGATTTATTTCCAAACACCAATCACTGAATTTTCCATATATTTGGTCTTAAATCAAAGCACTGGAGGAATATAACATTTTAGTGGGTCTTGGCAGTGTTTTTGTGCAGTGGAAAAAAGGCTTTCAAGGAGGCTGAAAAGACAAAGAAGCAAAAACTCAAGCAAAAGTATTCATGTCTGTACAACACAAGCAGACTGAACGATCTGGAGATGAGTGGCTGCAGAGCCGGGCTTTAAATGCGATATAGATAACATTAACGATTGTTTGCGATTAATCTTTTCTAGATTACATTTGATAATGAAAGTATCATTTGTTTTTTGTGCAGTGGGGCTCTCATGTACTTTGTACCTCCATCCTTTGTGTTGCTGCCTGCTGCTATTAAGTTATTTCCTCTCATTTGGGCGCAGAACATATGTGCTAGTTGGATGCCATCTTGAAGGTGTTTTCAGTGCAACTTTTTGGCATCGACACTTTCTTATTCAGTTTGATGTTTTCTGGGCGTTTAATCCGACCAACAATTGTTAAGATATTTTAGTCAGGATAGGGTTTCAGAGAACGACACGTTTTCACCCCATATCGTCACATGCTACCGCTTTGCAGTAGACGTCCACATCTAGATTTTATGCTCTTGGTATCCTTCTGTGTCCGCTGTTGACGTGCTGGGAAGCCGCAACTGTGATTTTAACACAAGCACATTGTGAGATTAAACTGTACGTGGTTATGTTTAAGCAACACAAGCACATGGCAACCAACGGTGGGACGTCAACAAAAGCAGATGGTTAGGATTAGGCAAAAGAGGCACATGGTAAGGTGTAGAAAAAAATATTATGCAGACATGAAAGGTGGCTTCTGATGTTGGGATCTTATGCTGAAATCATCACAAAAGTGGCACACTTTGATGACTTCCGAAAGAGAACAGGCTGCAGCCTTAGAATTACCATAATGTAGGATTACAAGATGCCATTCATGACCCATGATATTCATTTATTACTTGTTTTTCTCCTCCACGCAGTGCTTACTTTGATATCCCTAGTTTTAAAATTACAGTCAAGAGCAGAACAAGTCTGATTCTGAAGCTGCAGAATCACTTCACTTCTAGATTTCATCTACAACAACAGTTATTTTATTTATATGGTGTTTTGTTTTTTTTATTTTGTTAGATAAAAAAAGACAGAAAGATAAAATTGTTCCAAAAGAAAATAATAATAATAATAAAAATACTCAAACTAGCTTGCTTAATTTACTTTGTCCAGCCAGGGTTCACTTTGGAAATTGCCCTGCTGAGTCATAAAAATATAAAATTTTCCTGTCGTCAAGGAAAAGTTGAATCAAAAATTGCCAAGCTGTTTGTAAGTTTGTTCCATGGTTCCCTCACTACAGTCTTTACATGAATTGGAAACATTTAGGAAAAGCATAAACTGTCAAAGATGTCCAGTCACAGTTCACATGGTCTTTATGTGGTATCTGTGAAACCCAAATTTGTAGTTACATTTTCAAGGAGAGGCATGTCCAGTCCTGCAGAGCCCCAGGACCTAGCATCCAAACAATGAGGTTTAAATCTGTTTTTTCATGACAGGAAAACTTTTCTTAAAATCCTAGCGTTGCAACTTCTGCATCACCAATATTTTTTTTTAACAGTGATATCAGAGGCTGCTCAAAATACACACACACACGCACGCACGCGCGCGCGCGCGCACACACACACACACACACACACACACACACACACATACCCTGGAAAGTTATTAGAGGAGTCAGGACTCAGTCGTCAGGATGCAGACATAAGCCTGTGGTGTGGGTTCCTAGAAGGAGTGAGTGATGTTATATAACCTCCTCCTGGCTGTGTGTCAGTACACTGTGTTACTGTCTGAACTACAGGCAGCTGGTCGCCTGCCGCAACTGCAAAACTTACACAGTTTGTACATTCAGTAGTAAAAGTCAGTGAATCAGGTTTCACGGTAGCAGCGTGACTTTGGCGTCGTTGTTGGTCCACCACATTTATTCAGGCTAATAACATCTCAGCAAATATTGGTTGAGTTACCATTAAAGTTTGTACAGACATTCATGGTCACCTGAGGATGCATCCTCCGACTTTTTATCTAGTTCCACACAACATGTTTTCATCCCAACTTGTCACATGGTGACACTTTTTCACTGACCTGTTTCTATACTTCCTCTGCGTCAGCTGTTTACGCTCGGTGATGCCGTTACATGATGTCAACAAATGCACATGACACTGTCATGATGGTTAAGATTAGCCGACAAAGTCACGGATGGTTAGGTTTAGGAAAAAGCTAGCTGTGGGAGCTAGTGGCTCTGGAGCTCATTCCTCACACTGTGGTGACAAAGACCTGGTTAAAAATTGGCAGAGCATCGCTTTAAGAGAAAGTCACATACCCCTGAAAATCTACCCATTTGTGAATTAGAATGTCTGTCCGCTATACTATAAATGCCATTTAGAATTGTTCAAAGGCTCTAAAGGGGTTTCTGTTTTATAGAAGAAGTATTCTTTACTGTCACATGTACATTGTAAAGGGAAATTATCTTTTGCATTTTACCTATCCTCTATAAATCGGTGAGCAGCCGCATTCAGCGCTAGGGGACCGAAAAGAAAAGCTACTTTGCAGATAAATATTTTATTTGCAAAATACAGTAAAGCAATAAAATGTGGTATGCTGATAAATGTTGAGCATATCCTACAAAAAAACTAAATTTTGTATCCTGGTTTATGAAAAAAGCACATTGAGAAACTCATTTATGGGAGTTCAAAACTTTTTAATGACCAACACTATGTCTTAATGTTTGTTTTTCATCATGGTGGTCAAATTTACTCTACACATATCATGTAAAATAATTTTAAAAAAAAAAACGAACAAAGATAGTTTAAACTCAAGAGTGCAGCTGATAAAAACTAAATAAATATGTTAATGCTCAAAAGTTGCTTTCAGTATTAGAAAAGTAGAAAGCCTGATGTGTTTGAGTTTATTTGAGAGCATCATCAGGTCATAAAACTACCTGTTAAACCTCCACACCGTCACCTCACACGTGCTTTATCCTCTGAGTGAAACCTTCCTGTCGACACTTTAAATGTCTGGCAATCACAGCTCAGCTGCTGGGCTGAAGGTGTTTTCTGAGGTGAGTGATCAAAGTGAAAAACAAATGGGCCATAGTGTAAATTTTCCACTGAAGTGACCTTTTCGCCTCCAGATGTTTTTTTTTCCTTTTTTTGAAAAAAGGCTTTCAGTTATCGATAATTAGTTAATGACAGACAGACTTCAATAGCATTCAACAATATCTGATCTCACATTCTTCAAGGAAACATTTGAATAAGATTTGCATTCCTGTAAACTTGCCCTCTGGGCGTGACTCAGCAGAAGACGGCACACTGAAAACTGGAGGTTCAGTGGGAGAGATCCAGAGGGAGCTGAAAAACTGCCTGAAGACAAAAACGTCAGTCAAGAGTTTCTAGAACATCTGTGCGTTTAATGGTTGTGGGAAAATGTAAAAGATTTGCGTTAACCTCTGCAAAGTTCAGTTAAGTTTCCTTGTGAATTGATTCTCTCCTTCATTTTCACTGATGCTTTTTCAAACATCACTTTTATTCTTCTATGTGATTTATTTTTTTAAGGGGCAAACGACCAAATAATGTTTTTTGAAATATGCCGCTTGGAGATAGCCTACTGGCACTTTCAATCTGTCAAATGTTACAACAATTCAGGGGAATCACTCGACTGCATTTATTTTTGCTATGATGACGGCAGCGCATGTAGATGCAGCAGCCAGTAGCTTCTGATAGAGCTATGCACTGCTCAGATGGAGATGGACGGTAGTTTATGGCTGCACGTCATTGCATCGCGCCAGAAAATGGGTGAAAATTAAACCAGGAGTGGTATTTCACTGCTGATCGGAGCCAAACGGAGTTGGAGTGAATAAATACCCATGTATACTGCAGAGTCATCTGAAGTGGGAATCCATGGCGATTGTTACCATTTCAATAAAATACAAAAGCTAAATGTTTGTGGGTTTTTTTTTCCGTTTTTTTTGTCCAGTAGAAAAGGGAATAGCTGTGTCTTTGTGTGCTGTTTGATACTAAGCAGGTAGTGTACACTGGGGTTGTCAGATGTTTTTGAAAACAGATTCCTGCTGTGGCTGAAATTCAGGTGATTCATGTCGTTTCACAGGGCGTTTTGGTACATTGTTATAATAAAAATATAAATTATAGCTATAATGGTTAACTGAGCTTCGAGGAGCTGTTACAGGTTCATCAGGTTGCTGCCCAGAAGCTTCTTTTAAACTCAGTCAAACATGAACTGTGATGTGGGTCATTACAGTCACCTCTCAGCGATGTCTCAACATGCTCGCTGGCTGCCAGAAAGACATACACCCAAATTCCTTGAAATTGCTCAAGAAGATTGGTATTCAAATTCCCTGTCGCCGCAGGATCAATATTTGAATGGCATTTGCATGTAAGTGGAAGTCAACCTGAGGCGAATATCAGGGTTTTTTTTGCATCTGAACTCTGAGGCAACTGAGACGTTGGAGAACATTCCTGTCAGGGCAACGCTTATCTCTGGTATCGCTTATCTGCTGACAGCGTTGACAGGAGGCGTGGGCTGCATGGGGGGCTGCAGGGGGGCGGGGGAGGAGGCTCTGTTTACACAGTCCTCTGTTCAGTTAAACCAGTTCACTATCAGATCACGAATCACTGTCATTACAACTGTTACGCATACCTGCTCAAAAGATTGAAACAGACGTAGAAACAAAAAGGAAATACTGTAATGGAAGTTGAGACATACAGCGAATAGGAGTTTTATTTAGACTGTCAAATGATTCATTTTGGTAATCGTGATTAATCGCATAATTTTTAAAGTTAATCTTAATTAATCAAAGTTTTTAATCATGTTTTCAACACCATCACTTGTCATTTCAAAACAGTTTTGATGTCTATATTGAAAAGGTAAAGCAATATTTACCAGATTGTATTGATTAGAAATCAAATGACACTCGAAAAACTGCATGGGACTATCATAAAGTGTATAAAGGCAGAAAAAGGTCCACAGACTATTAAACTCACAATAGGCTTTTTTTTTACATGGCATAAGTGAGCAGGTCTATGAAGGGGAGACTCATGTGACTCACCAATGGAAACTATTTTCATTCAGATATTTTGTGAAATGGCAATGTTGTTTCTCCATTGATCTGACTGAGAGGCAAGAATGACATGGTTGGTACTATTGGATCCCTCGGGTCATCTAGTTTCACATGATACCGGTATACATCAGTTTTGCTTTAACACTCAGCCTGGTACAGGCTCTTAAAGACAACAATGTTGGCCGGTAATTACGCGATTTAATAAAAGAATGTGTTAGTGACGGACTTAATCGCATTGTGATCAACGTGTTAATGCTGCCAGCCCTAGATTATGTGCTGTATATACGGTATATCCATTAATTAAATCCATCCTCTACTTAATAAGAGGTGTTGAAGACTGAGTCAAGCATGTCTTTGGACATCCAGCCATTGACCAATAGGGGAATTTGACATGCAAGCTCGACTGCAAGCTCAAAATATTTAAAGAGGGTTTTAAAGGCCGTGACACACCAAGCGTTTGGCTGTCTGCCCACATTGGGCTGACGACGGGCGTCTGTGGCGCGCGTCACTGCGGTGTGTCCCCATCCCTTCGCCCTCATCTACCCTCATTGACTTTTTCTTCAGGTCAGTTCGGCATATTGAACCAGCAGCGGCCGCCGTAGAGCCCCCATTCATTAAATCACTTTGATTGACCATTCAACTCAGAGAAGACCAACGGAAAGTAGAAAGGAAACAAACAGCTAAATATAAGAGCGAGTGAGGTTGAACCAAACGAGTTATAAGAAGTAAGAAAGTTGTGTGTGCGTGTGTGTGTGTGTGTGTGTGTGTGTGTGTGTGAATGGATGCATGTAAGTGAAATAAGAGCCACCAGTTTGTTAGAGGAATGTGAGTGAAAGCTTTGAGGTGTTTTTGTTTCCATTTCCTCACCTTAAAAAACAAAGAAACAAACAAACAAGCAAGCAACAACAAAAAAATCCGGCCTTGGATAAAAGGTGAGTTATCAGCTGATCTTCAGTTCATTTAAATACATTTTGTTTGTGGAGGAAACGAGCTGTGTTTTAGTCTAAAGGGGTTTTACCCACCTTTGTTTTCACACAGGGAAAAAGACAACTCCAGGTTACTCCTCCACAGTGTGATTAAGAAAGACAATTCATTCACAGAATTGTTGAGAAGAAAAAAAAACAGTTTTGTCAGTAGTCCCAAGTCAGTTCTGAAAATCTGGTAGAAAAAAAGAAAAATAATCACTTTTATTTTTTGTGTTTTACCCTGTGCTGTATTTCTCCACAGGTCGATAAAGTTTTCTTTTTTCTTAAGTTAAAAAGTGAAATTCAGCATTTACTGTCAATTTTCACTAACATCTAAGAAAGATTGTTTTAAGAGGAAAGTAATGAGATTTGACAGCAACCAGCATTGTTTAAATTCAAATGATTGACCAACCAATCAGTCACCAGGATCACACTCTGAGAGGACTCTGATTGGTTGACAGATGAAACGAGAACTAGAGTCTTTACAGCAGCTCCATCAGAGACCACCATGACTTTCAGTATAAATGTTCTCCAGCTCTAAGTCAGACAAACCATCAATGATTAAACTCGGTTCGCCGACACAGTCACTTTTTCACTCGCTGCTCATTCTGGGAGACCTAATGACTCAAACACACAAAGACCTTTAGCAGCTGCTTTCAGCTTCACAGTAAAAAGAAACTAAAGAGAATCACCAATAACCCCGCTTCCCATTCAGGTGGGTATTTATGGTACACCAAATGAAAAGCAAGTACTTTGCATAAAGACAATCTTCTTCTCCTTCTTTACAGCTGAATCCGGATCATCAACTTGACTCCAAAACTTTTTTGGTCCACTTGGTTCATCACATCTTAATTTTTTAAATATTTTAAAAATTTGTTGAGGTGTTACGTTTATTCTAATCAAGTCTGATCAGTTCCACTGAAATAAGTATGTATATAAGAAAACCTGCTCCAAATTAGCGACAGACTCCCTTCCCATTGCCAGTAGACCAGAACTGTGTGCACGGCTCTGCAGCAGAGAAGAACATCTTTGTGTGTTATCTTTAGCCTCTCTCTCAAACTCAGCCGAGTAATTTGGAAAGATGTTTGAGCGCAGCTTGTACAGAGATGAATGGTATTTTTTGGCAGCCTGTCATTACATTGCGCTGGCAAAGGGGCTAAACTTATCACGACTATCGGATTGTAACCTTTCACGTTAATAAACAAGCAAGAGGTTTTTTGTCTTTTTATGTTCAGTTGTGCGTTTCGTACATATAATATGAACATTTCTGAGGTGATGTAGTTCTTATTACATTTGATTTGATAAGCTGACTTTGTCATCAAGAGGAGGAGAAAGGTAAGCCCAGGGTCAAGGGCAGGCCGTACTGAGCCGAGCCTGCCCATTTGACATCTCTCCCTGCCCAGCTAATGTGTAATTTTTCAGACAAGTAGAAACTGGAGAAACTTGCAGTGGCAGTCCTTTGTTTTAAAAAGGGAATGGATATATAAAAATAGTTAAAAACCGAGGACATTATGCCCTTGCATCAACACGGAGCGGGGCAGCACTGACTGGGAGGGTGAGTAGACTGTTGTCATGTGTATCTTTTGTCTGCTGTTCATTGCGGTAGATTGTAATGTTGTTTCTCTATATTGTGTGTATTTATTTGCACGCTGTTGATTAGTTGTGCTGCTTTATACAGTGTTACTGGTCATGCTGTTCAGTCTATTTGTGCCTGTTTCTGCACCTTTAGCACAGGTCATGCTGTTGTGTCAGCTATGCGCGTATTTATGCACAGAGTGCGTCTTTACTCGGTGTTGTTGACTGTCATGCTCGGCTGTTGTTTTTTTTTAAAAAATTGGTATTTGGCTTCTAGCAACGAATCCACTTGTCGTTGAGTTTAAAATGTACATCTGTTGTGATACTTTTGTTTGGGGCTGAGGGTCACAGACTGATTCGGAAAATACTAAGAGATGGAATAATCCATTATTGGTTTCTTTCTTGGAATTTATTGACAAAAAGAAAAGATCTTATAAAATAATCAAAATTGAAAAAAAGAAACCTTAACTCAAAATAGACATCCAACAAATACCATTTCATGAAATAAAACACAACAATGGAAACAATGACAAATGTAAATAAATAAATTTGACAACAGTAATTGAGTCCAACTTAACTCCACTCTATTTATCTCAGTACAAACACAGTTAAGCTGCTGGCCAACACTTTAATACTTCCATTACAATGACCCATCCTTTTCTTATTATCCAATTTTACTTTTTCCATCAGCTAATTCTTTCCTGCTGAGTAAAGACCATTATTTCTCCCTTTTAGAGTCTGAAACCTGCTCATTAAGAAACAAGTGCAGGCTACATTTATTATCCTTTTATTGCTTTTTCAAAGAACACAGATACGCAGACATGTGACATGCTGGGTGAGAGGTTTCTGCTTTCTTAAGAGCTATGTTCAGCTTTAAATGCTTTTACTGAGTGGAAAACAGCAGAAATAACAGTACTTGTCGTTTAAGTACCCACAGAAGTTCAAAATAAAGGTCAGAGAAAGCATTCGCTTCCATCTATATCGTATTAGATAATGTAGTTATTGTTTCTGAGCTGTAGCAGTTGTATGAGGAGTAAAAGTGAAAGTGCATTTCCTGAGATCCAGCCTCTGTGAAACCTTCAACGCTCCGTCTTTGAGTACTTTCAGGTCCCGCTTTTAAAAGCGACCTTGAGTCAAGAGCATTTCACACTGAGTTTCTGAATGACTCCCACTTGTGAAGACAGCGGTATCAGTGTCGGTGACACAAAGTGTTTCCGCTGTAGAGGAATGAGTCAGTCGAATAGTAAACCAGGTTACGCCAGGAAATGTTCCATCTATATTTGTTAGAGAGAGTCTGATAAAAAGATAAGTTGAAGGTGTGAATGCAAACAGTGGGAACACTGCTGCTGAGGATCAATCCTTTTTTTTTTCCTTTTTTTTTTCTTTCAGTGCTTAAAATCAAACTTTCCTGTCCCAGTATTCAGCCTTGGCCCTGCGTCCTCAATGTGCCCCTAAGCCTCCTGCAGACTGTGAGATTTTTGCAAAGTTTAGTGCAGTTGCACTGTGTGACATGGATCTTAATAAACTTGGGTACAACGTTAGGTTTGATGTATGCAGACTGTACAGTGATGCTACTGAATCACAGGCTATGACCAACAACCTACGACCAACGACCAATGACCTACGCCCATCTACGTTGACATGCATGAGCAAAACGCTGTCCAGCATGTGTCATCTGTCCGTGACGCCAGAAGGTGGCTTCTGGCGTCACTGTCGTACGCTGAAAGCACTGACAGAGTGAACATATTTGACAGGTTTGGAGTGAGAAACAGGCTGGCCTATTTCTTGCCTAAAATGTTTTCAGAAACGTATTTTAATGCCCTTTTTGCCAAATTAACAAGGGTTTGTGAACAGGAAGTGGACCCCAAACTGCTTCCAGCACGGTGAAAACGAAGGCCGAAAAAGCAGAGTTCAAACGGTCTGATCAAATGTAAACCAAGATTCTGTTACTGAGTTTCTTGCTTCAGATGGCTTCAGAAACATGTTTTGGCTTAATGTTTAACTGCAATAAGGAATGCGACCAGCCGCCATTGTTTCACAGGGACCAGTCCACAATACCGCAGGTGCATAGCATTCTGGTAGTTGTAGGTTTTCTACCTCTTGAGCAGAAGCTCTAAGTTTTCTCTTTCTCCTTTCTCTCCAGCCCCCCCAAAAAACGCTAACACCCGCTAACACCCGCTAACACCGGGCTTTTAAATGCAATGGGAATACGTTCAAACGGCTCTCACACCCGGTCAAGTGACTTTGCATTAGACTCAGGTTTTTGTCGCATCAGGCTCCAGCTGGCATTGATAGGAATGCAACACATGGGTGAACGCAGTAATTTTAGCTCCTTAAACGATGAGATGCAATGACGCGCCGTCAGTAATTAATATGTGTCCACCTAAACAGCCTAAACACCGATCCAATCACATCTGCACCGAGTTTGAAAGGAGAACTTAATGAGTAAGAAATAAAAAACGAGAAGAAACCACTGAAACGTTTTCAAAGACCACTGTTCCTTCTGTTGTCTTCTGTTTACCTGTCCTCCTGCTAACAAGACAACGCACACACACAAACACACAAGCCCGTGCCAGGTAACGGAAAGTCTGACTCGCTCTCCAGAGATAAACTCAGTGCCAGTGGGAATACAGACATTTAGTGGGTTTAAAAAACCTGCGTGCACCTGCTAATTGCCGTGGGAGGTATCTGTTTTTTCTTTGCTGGTCTCTCTACTGCAGAGACGGCCTAGTTTTATGGGACGGCCATCTTTATATTGGTGAAATTCTCTCTTTTTATTTAGAAGTGGTCTGGGTTAGATATAGCCACATTCTTTCAGCAGTGAGTGCGCTCAGGTCTCCTGAGCTACACTGAACATCCTCCGCATAGTGTGTGTGTGTGTGTGTGTGTGTGTGTGTGTGTGTGTGTATTATTCATAGAGATAGGTGATCCACAACAGCTTGTAGGATGACTGAAGGATTTCCTTTGCAATTCAGGTAATCCTTTGTGTTGTTGTAGGGGGGCAGTGATAAGTATGTAAGGCATATCTATTGAGGGAATCCCCATCTCTCCTTAAAACCACCTACAATGTCCAGCACTATGTCCCCTCGAGGCAAACCAATAAAATGGTGCTTAAAGGGCATATAGAACAAACCTCCCACCGGTTAAAACAACAGTGGATTGGGCTGTTATCAGGTTATGAAATGAAACTTTATGCCAGAAAGGGCTTTCATGGACCTTTCTCCCTTGTGCCAGAGAGTCATAACACCTTCTCATCCCAACTCATCACATGGTGCCCCTCTGATATTGACCTTTGGTGTCTACCTATGACGTTTTAGGTAAATCACTTAGAATTTTTAGCTGTTATATTATTTCAGCTGAAAAAGATACAAATTCAGTGGGTTAAAAAAAACAACATATTTTTCCAGTGCTTCACTTATTGGCCAACTGGGATTGCTTGTTGTCTAAAATATATTGTTGTCTTGTTGTCTATAAAATTATAATAATATAATAATAGAATTATGAGAAAAATATAGTAATATTCTGACTTATGTTGCCCATTTATGACATCAGCAGAAACTCTGCTAAAAACAGTGCCAACTTCCTGTTTTGTGCCATGAAAAGATTGAGATGACAGTCTAAACAAGGTAGATCACAACGAAACACATAGTCCTGTGGCTAAACAAACAAACAAACAAACAAACAAATGCAAGACCACAGAGCTGCAGCTGTTTTGAATTGATAACAGTCAAAGTTACAGTAACCTTGTAACGTGTTTTGAGAGGAAATTCAACAGTAACTTAAACATTTAAAGCCGAGGCACGAAAAATCGTAGATATAAAAATATAGTGTAAAATAAATATCTGTAAATATATATATTTTATTATCTTTTCTCTATTTCACTCCCTCTCTTACTCACATGTTTTTGTTTGTGGTTTCCGGTGTTCGTTCTTTCACCCCGCCCCCTTTAATATGAATACCTTTAAAGGGCAGCTGTTTTTTTTTTTGTTTTTTTTCAAATATAGGATGGGAAACGTCTTTTTTTTAACCATTGTTCAGTGATTTCTCCGAAACAGAAAGAAATACAGATTTGTTGGTAAGGTCATTCCTTAGTCACAAACATGTAGATTTTATGGTAAATTATTTCTGAGAAGTAAATTATTTTATTTATAAATAAATAAAATAATTTACATCATTTTTTTGTTTTATCACCACTGCAATCAAGTGTACATTAAAAAAAACCCAATTTTATACTGATTTGGAAATCAATAATAAATTCATTTTACTAAAACCAAAATAGTTTTCCTGTGTAATGTCTCTCACAAAACTGTGGAGGAGGCAGAAACCTCAGGTGTGAATGTGGAGTTGCCGAGACTATGAATCAGTCAGCAGATGTGCTCAGTTACCTCCCAGGGGAAAAAAAATGTCGCACAAAAAAAGAAACAAACTTGAACCCATGAAAAACATGCAGATGAGGAAGTGGGTGTTTTGCAGAACAGAGTGGTTATGTTTGCCGTCACAAAATAAAAGATCCCCTTTAACCCCCTCCATCATTATTGTTGTTTACTGTTAATCTGTCTGATCAGCAGCCAAGAAATGCCACCTTTGAGGAGCAAATGTAGAGTAATGCTGCTATAAAAAGCACCATATGTTTTAGTGAGATATGACATTCATATAATGAAATATATCTGTGACTGTTACAGTAATACCAAAATGATCTGTATGATCAATGCCAACACTGCATTCTCATCAAATGGCACCATTCTGCGTCTTCTTTTAGAATTTCTTTATAGTTCATCTTTTTATGTTTGTTTTTAAATCTTACAATTTCATGTTTTCAAAACAGGTTTAGTGGATTTACATGAAGTCATGTTTATCGTTATACATAAATAAATAAATTAAAGGTCCTCAGCAGCAGGATGAAATGTTTAGCAATGATTATGATACATTTAATGACTTTAACCCTTTAAAACCTTGAGCGACATCACTTTTCTTGTGCTGCTTTGTTTTTTTCTTGTTTTAAATCTAAATTTCAGGAATCATTTTCTTTTCTTTTGTTGCTCATTTGCCTTTTTTCATGTTTTAAAAGGTCTAAACACATCTTTTTGGCTCGGCTTGTGGTGCTTGCCCGGAAAATACATTTGATAAACGCAGCAGCAAGGTCTCCTTGCAGAGATCATGACCCAGTTACTGAGGATAATCCGCAGACCTTCTGAACAGTTTCATGTAGGGAACTACTTTCTTTCATTTGCTAAAGTTTTTTTCTTTGGTGCTTTGCTTTGCTTTGAGCATCACAAGCGTGTAATGGAAAACTGCCTAATAAAATAGTTCTGCAAACAATATGTTAACATTTAAAACTAAAACACAAAACAGTTCAGAATCACTGCAGTAAGAAAATACATTTGTGAATAAAGAAAATATTTAAAAGTGTTAATACTTTTTGTTTAATTAAAATTACTTTTGCTGTTCATGTGACTTTGGGATGCTGAACAGTATTTTCCTAATGTGCTTGCCCATGGACCAAATACTGCTGAACAGTGATGGGATCTCTGTGTGATGTTGATGTTCTACTGGAGATTCGTCTCATTTGTTTGGGCGTTTCGAGTTAAATAGCTAAAACGATACTGGTGTATAAGCAGCAAAAAAATTCACTCTGACAAAAAAAAATATCTTCAGTTATCTTGGTTTGTAGAGTCCAGAGGTGTTTCCAGAGCCTGTGGGTGTTTGAGAAGAAAATTAAAGTGTGTGTTGAGTCAGAGAGAAAGATGTTTGTATGAGTGTAAGTGAGTGTATGGGGGTGATTACAATAGAAGTATCTCCTCCCTGCAGAGCAGTCAGGCAGAACAGTGTGTGTATGTGTGTGTGTGTGTGTGTTGCAGGATGAGTTTAAATTGCCACATTGCTGCAACTGAACCATCTGTCAATAAACTGTACTTTAAAAAGATTTTCCAAAAGAGCAACAAATAAGCAGTTTTACAACAGAGACAGGACAACATCCAGGAAAAACAAAGAAACACAGGAAGGATTTGCTTTCAGCAGATTTACGGGATTTATTCTGTTTTATTGTTTCATGGATAAAATCAGGGAAACTTCATTCAAACTACCAGCTGTTTCTGTTGGTGCAGGAAAAAGACCATCTGCTTGCGTACAGCAGAACATTTTTACAAAAAGGGAAAACAAGATAATCTGACTAAATGCTGCAATCCAATTTGATTACAATGGGAGTGCATTCCTGAATCAGCAACTGTTTTCATCGTGCATCTGTTTCTAAAACACGGCAATTCAACTTTCAGCAGGGAGAGAGAATGAAGGATAAGGGTGAAAACCATTCGTTTTTACGTTTTTTGTTTAGTAGCTGTTAATACTAGTTGTATGTAATTGTTTGTATGGTTTCAAAATCTGAATTTCTACATCAACGTTTCTAAAGGAAGCACATCTTTATTACATCCAACATTTATTTACTTATTTATTTATTTTTTTAGTAACCTGTTGCTGTGTTTCCAGCAGTGTTTATTCCACCAAGTGTGTATTTTTTGGCGACCTTTCACCGCTTTACCACACTTTGTTCCAGCAAACATAGATGTTCTGTTACAAGCTGTTATTATGTTTCTAGTGCTGTTTGTGCCAAAAATGTCGGTGCAATTTAACAACCAGTCACTACTTTTCCAGCTGTGTGTTGCTACGTTTTTAGTGCTGTTTGTGCCAGATGTATTTTGACGACCTGTAACTGCATTCCCAGCAGTGTTTATTGCGCCAAACATAGTTTTTGTTGTTGTTTTGTTTTGTTTTGTCTGTCACCTTTTTCCAGTGGTGTTTCTCCACCAAATGTGGATGTCTTTTTAGCAAGCTGTTGCTACATTTCTAGTGCTATTTGTGCAAAAAATGTTGGTGTTTTTTGGTGAACTGTCACTGTGTTTTCACTGGGGTTTGTGCCACCAAATGTGAGTGTATTTTGGCGACAGATTACTACCTTTCTAGTGGCTTCTTTACCATCAAACAGTATTTCTTTAAATTAAATGAGCATGAATTTAGTGAGCTGTTGCTATGTTTCCAGTGATGTTTGTGCCAAATTGTGGGCTTTTTTGGTGAATTGTCACAGTGTTTCTAGTAGCATTGGTCGGCCAAGTGTATTTTTTTGGTGACTTTTAACTACATTTCCAGCGGTTTGTTCCACCAATTGTGGGTGTTCACTGGCATTTGAGCCAAACAAGTTTTTTTCTTTGTGATCTATTCCTGGGTTTCCAGCAGCATTTTTTCCAACGAATGTGTGTTTTCTTGCAACCTGTATCTGTGTTTCTAGTGTTGTCTGTGCACCAAATATGGGGGTGCTTTAGAAAATTGTTGCTACATTTCCAGTGTATTTGTTTCACTAAATGGGTTTCTTTTAGCAAGTCATAGGAGGAAAGTGTCAACGCGTCCTTTAATTAATAATGTACAAATGTACAACATTTATGATTTGATTCTTCTGTCTCTTCATGGCTGGATTAAATTGTTAGGGGGTTAAAATTCCTGCCAAGCCCCTATTGACACTCCCATCTCCCTCCCTCTGCTTTGCGTTGTGTATTTGCCCCTGCACCTGCACCTGCCCCTGAAGTTCCCATCAGAAACAGTGCACATAGTGAACTATTCATAGGAACTTCATTGTCAAAGCCTTCATCATCAGAGAATAACACTACCTAGATCCTGATTCTACACTTGTGAAAATAGCATACTGAGCCACATTTGGCTGAAAAAACTAGTAAATCCTGCTTGTATGTACATGTCTTTAACATGGATTTAAGGTGAGCTCAGAGAAACTCCTCTTTCAGCAGATGAATGTGAAAAACTGTCCATCGTCCTGAGGGTCAAAAGGGGGCAAAACACATGTTTGAGTCAAGAAGGACTTTGAAAATTGATTTTTACACGGAGCAACAAGATGCAGGGCCCACATTCTCTTAAGTCGTAATTTAAATGCACACAAAATATCACATTTCTTGAAGCTGCTTCACAGTGAGATACTATTAACTTCCACTGCAGAAAGTGTTTACATTATAAAATCATGACTTAACCTTTTCATTTAGCATCTCTTATGCAGTGCTTTTAAAGGGTCAGTTCACCCAAATTTAATATTTGTAGAATTGAAACATCATTAGCCTGAGTTGCTGTTGCTGTCCACAGATGCTAAATATATTATATATACAGGAATTTTGGATGTCCTGTGAGGGCCTGGCAATGTACGTTCTAAAACAAACAAACAAAAAACCCCAATGTAGATTAAAAAACAAAAAATTGGATTTAGGTTTTCTTCCTTATGTTTATGCCTCCTTATGTTTCAGTCATAACAGCCTATCCAGGTTAGCTACCCTGTTAACTGCCCACATTATGAATGAATGCAAAGCCATGGCTAGCTTGATGATTTTAGCATCACTTTTAAACCAATTTCCTTCTTCTTTTACTTTTAGATTAAAAAAGAAGCTTTCCTGTAGAGGAAACTAACTTTTTGTAAATCTCTCCATTCATGCTTTCTCAGATGGGTAAGAGGTCAGCCAAGCTGTGAAGGTTAAGCACTTTGCTCAAAGGCTCTTAATCAAGTTCAAGTTTATTTTTAGAGCAAAATGTAATTCAAACATTGTTCAAAAATACTTAAAACTGAAAAATAGTACACACAACTTTAAGTAAAGGTTGATACAGACATGCAGGCCGGCTTTAGTTGCAAACACATGATCACCACCCCCACTGCCAGACTGATCATTTAATCATGAGTTGCTGGTTTGATTTCTGGCACTGTGGCACCCACTGAGGATTATCTGGACCAATGAAATGACAGTATTTCTACCCACAGAGCAATGAGTCATATCAATGTTTCTTTTGATTCATTATTCTGCAGCTGATCTGTTGATTGAGCCTGTGTGTGTGTTCTCAGTTGTGTGTGTTATGAAAGGAACTTCACAGGCAGGTAAGGTGATGACGTTGGAGGGGCTGCACAGAACTTGGAGACCTTCCACCGGGGTAGACTGAAATCTGCTGGACCACAAAACACACCCACACACACACACACATATGTAGGCCTTTATATACTCACACACCCTTCATCTCTTTCGAAATGCTTCATCACACACACACACACTCACACACATAGACTGTCCATATACACTGTGAATGCACAGAGGCAGAGAAAGTCCCCCTGCTGTGTTTTCAAGCCTGGCTCATTCAGTGACTCACAGACCAAGTGAAGAAAACCACACACCGTCAGCTCGGGACTGACACGGGTTTTTTCAGTTTCAGCTCACAGCCTTGCTGCTGAGAGATGGAGAAAATGAACCATCAGTGGTCTCCCCAAAGTGGCAAACCCCTTGATGTTTACAAGAGACTGATGGATGGCACATAGCAAAGGTTAAACTATACTGAAGTGGGTTTTTAGGTGTTCAGCTCCATTTATTTCCACTGAAATGATCTTTCAGCTTGTTTATTTTTTGGAAGGTGAAACCCACAAGGCAGCAGTAAGCAATTTTCCTGCTGCTTTCTGTAAACTGTGGCTCCAGCAGACGTGCATGATGCAGGTTCACATTGGGCTCAGAAATAAACAGGAGTGTTCTTCCATGAAACAATGTCCTCTGGTCAAAGTGGAAATAAAACAAAAATTAAAATACTGCAGATCATAATAAGACAATAAAGGCTGGAGCTCAGCTGGCAGAGCAGGCAGTTAAAAGTAGGGTTGGCGTTTTTTTGTTGACAGTGTGGGTGGTAATGTGTTACCGTAACACATTATGTTTTTAATGCCTAATTGTTACTAAGTACACACATAGAATTATTAAACATTTATGTTGTTTCTTATGTTACAGAAGTTAAGCTTAATTTATCTGCATAATGTGCAGCCAACAACTCCTGTAGCTCCTGATGCATCTTGAGGGAGCCAGTTCCTACGGACACATGCATAGCCATAGCATCAAATCACTATCACATCGCTATAAAAGCCAAAAAAAGTGTGTCTATAGCAGTTTTGCAAAATATGGCTTTTTCGAATCGTGTGAAATACCACCTTCATGTGTGCTTTTTTTTTTGTTTTGCGAAAAATGTGATTTTTTTTCTATAAGCTTATTATATTATATGTTCGCAATTTCAATTTGCGCATTATGAGGGTTAATGGAAACCTGCCTAGTGAAAGGCGTCTTAGTCTGGACAGTCTGTGCCGACTGCTGAGGAGGAAAAAGGTGTCTGGCAAATGATTTTTACAGACGACATGATAAACGTAAAATAAGCTAGATAAGTGTACTGTAGAGATATTGACGGCTAATTAAATGCCCTTTGCCATTTAAACATGAAAAAAGGTGATGCAGCTTTTGCTAACGACGCTCCAAAATGTTGTCATACTGTACCTTACTAAGAGCTTGAAGAGATGCAGGCTCGCTGAACATTTTTAAACATTTTTTGTCATTGTTACTGCTCTCCATTTCTTTTTAATTTCATTCATACAATTTGATAATTTATGCATTTTTTATTGACCTATTTTGATGTCCTTTTTGCTTTTGTTTTAATGTTTTACATATTTATTATACTTTTATTGTGGAGCACACTGGGCTGTATCTCTTTTATTATTATTATTTAGCAGGTCCAGGGATTAAGAAAAAACACAGTATTGCACCCCCAAAGAAGCTGGGGGGATGCAGTAAAGACTTTCTGTCTTTTGAATGGGTCCAAAAATACTGTCTCTATTTCCCATAATGCAATCTGAAAACATCTTTTCATTGCCTCTCTCTGCCGAATAAACACCCACATCTTTCAAGCATTACACCTCCAGTTTGCAGCATAGACTTTCTGTTGTGATTGTGTAGTTTCCAAACCCAAATCTAGAAGCTCAGTTGGTGTCACTTGAGTCATTTCTTCAGAAAATCCTCCTCCAGAACCACAGATGACATTTTGTCGTTTTACTGGCTAACGAGACTTCCTATGACTAGTAATATGACTTTGATGTGTAAAAGTGTTGGGAGTCCCCCTTTAAGAAAACACAGATTTCTGATTTCTTTGTTACAGTGGAGCAAAAAAGTATTTGGCAGCCACCGATTGTGCAAGTTGTCCCACTTAAAAAGATGAGAGAGGACTGTAATTTTCATCATAGGTACACTTCAACAGTGTGAGACAGAATGTGAAAAAAAATCCAGGAAATCACATTGTATGATTTTTAAACAATGTATTTGTAAATTCTTGCGCAAAACAAGTATTACACCTACAAACAAGCAAGAATTCTGGCTCTCACAGACCTTTTACTTCTTCTTTAAAAAGCTCTTCTATCCTCCACTCATTACCTGTATTAATGGCACCTGTTTGAACTCGTTATCTGTATAAAAGACACTAAGGGACAACATTGTAGACATGCAAAAGGCTGGGATGAGCCAATCTACAATAGGCAAGCAGCTTGGTGAGAAGAGATCAACTGTTGGAGCAATAATTAGAAAATGGAAGAAATACAAGATCACTGACAATCTCCCTCGACCTGGGGCTCCATACAAGATCTCACCTCGTGGAGTACAAATGATCTTGAGAACGGTGAGGAATCAGCCCAGAACTACACAGGGGGACCTGGTCAATGACCTGAAGAGAGCTGGGACCACAGTAACAAAGGTTACTATTAGTAACACATTACGTCGTCATGGATTAAAATCCTGCAGCGCCCGAAAGGTCCCCCCACTTAAGCCAGCACATGTTCAGGCCCGTCTAAAGTTTGTCAGTGACCATCTGGATGATCTAGAGGAGGATTGGGAGGATGTCATATGGTCAGATGAGACCAAAGTAGAACTTTTTGGTAATAACTCCACTCGCCGTGTATGAAGGGGGAAGAATGCTGAGTTGCATCCCGAGAACACCATACCCACTGTGAAGCATGGCGGTGGGAACATTATGCTTTGGGGCTGCTTTTCTGCAAAGGGGACAAGAAGACTGATCCGTATTAAGGAAAGGATGAATAGGGCCATGTATCATGAGATTTTGGGCAAAAACCTCCTTCCATCAGTGAGAGCATTGAAGACGAAACGTGGCTGGGTCTTCCAGCATGACAATGATTCCAAACACACTACCCAGGCAACGAAGGAGTGGCTACGTAAGCAGCATTTCAAGGTCTTGGAGTGGCCTAGCCAGTCTCCAGACCTCAACCCAATAGAAAATCTGTTGAGGGAGTTGAAAGTCCGTGCCCCAAAAAAATCACAGCTCTAGAGAAGATCTGTGTGGAAGAATGGGCCACAATACCAGCTACAGTGTGTGCAAACCTGGTGAAGACCTACAGGAAACGTTTGACCTCTGTCATTGCCAACAAAGGTTACATTACAAAGTATTGAGTTGAACTTTTGTTACTGACCAAATATTTATCTTCTGCACCATTATACAAATAAATTGTTTAAAAATGGATTTATGGATTTATTTTTCACATTCTGTCTTACACAATTGAAGTGTACCTATGATGAAAATTACAGACCTCTCTCATCTTTTTAAGTGGGACAACTTGCACAATCGGTGGCTGCCAAATACTTTTTTGCCCCACTGTATGTGGTGTCTTAACAGGGTTTCTGACAGAGTTTTAAATGGTGAGCTGGTGCATAATGACGAAGCAGAGCTGCGCAGAAGAATGGAACATCATCAGGTGCAGCAGTGCACGCTTAGCCATAGAAACATGTTCTGCAGTTTTTGGGTTAACCCTTTTTTCTTCAGAAACCTGCTGTAATGGGTTGCTGTTGCTGCTAAGTGTGTTCACACCTTCCACTGACCTAGTTTGGGTCCAGAGCCATGGTTTGAGAAACCGCTGCAGGACAGTTTGGAAGTTTTAGGTTTAAAGCTGTGAAGAAGAAAAACGGTTTATAGAGTTTCTGTATGAATGGACAGATGTGTGTGTGTGTGTGTGTGTGTGTGTGTGTGTGTGGTTGCAACATGAGGAAACACTGAAAAAGAACATTTCTTGGTATTGTATGTGTTGGAAACTAAATTACAAACAGCCTGAAGGTGTGAAGGATTAGTATTAGTCCTTTGATGGACTGGGAGCCCAGTGCTTACTGGAAAATTCTGCAGACCCTCAGGACTCTTAGTAAGTTAGGTGGTCTATAGAAAGCCCTGAAAAGTCAAAACATGTTGGCTTTTTTAACAATTTAACCACTAAAGTGAAGGCTTTTAATGTATTTCCTCCTCATTTTTCACGTTTTTCACACATTTGGAGTGACTGGATTTGCTTCCTGTTTATCTTGTTGGTTCCCATTTTCCATGAGCACCCGACACAAGTTTTTGACCTCCGATTGATCATAGCCTCCAGACCAACCACCCATCACCCGTCTATAGAAAATGTATCAAAACTGGAGCAAGTGGTTATCAAAACATTGGGAATAAAATGAAGTGAAAAAGAGGGGTAAGGTCCAAACTAAAAGGCGAGACTCGCACCAGAACACAGACCACTGTGTGAGACTTTTTTTTAAATTAAGCCATAACTTTGTTTCCAGCAGGGATAGTGCTACCAAAACTGAGAATTTTTCACCAAAACAACTTTCCCGAACAGTAACCAAGTGGATTTGTGTGCCTAGTGTTGTTGAAAAGTGTCCTCTACATAACAACGTACAGATGTCATGTTTCCATGTTTTACAGAAACATGCAATACTAACATTTATTCAGGTGCCTGGGTTGTATCCTGTGTGCACACTGCTAACATTTTATAAGTCTCAGTGTCTTCGTCTCATCATTTCTGCACCCACACACTACTTTAATTTGTCTGCAGTCCCTTGATGTGACTGAGAAAGCCATGTTTTTCCCACAGACAGTTATGTTGTGATAAATAAAATTCAACTTGGTTGCTTTTTTGCTACGTTCTCTGATCAGTTTGAAGGGAGGATTGAAGGGAGCAACAACACAAATAAAAGCAGGAAAAAATGGAAAAGTGGAAATGAGTATAGAAGCAAAAGTTGTAATTTATTTGCAAAAAAACAAGACCATAAAAGTGCACAAAAAAGGTCGGCAAAAATACTTTCTTTAAAAGCAATGAAAATGATACTAAATTTATGTTGAAGTCTATTTAAATAAACAATTTAACTAAGAGTTTAACACCCTTAATTGGTTGAGCACAGGTGTGCTCAATCACTGCGTGCACGGTGAGGACGAGGGGAGGGTGGCACCTGGAAAAACACACAAAAAAGAACACAGGAAACAGGCACAAAAAATGGGCACACATACCCCTCACCTTTAACAAAACTGAAGAGGTTTTAAGATGGACTATGATTTTCTTCCACTGACATTTCTGAAATGCTGAAACATTAAAGAGGGTTTTTGTTTTCATACCATGAAACACATGGATATCAGCCACTGTGCTGAGCAAAATCATAACACATTTTACAGAATTATCTCTGATAGCTGAGGAAATCAAATTCAAAAAGCCCAACATTAACTTAAAACAGCACAAACAATGTGTAGGGCTTAAAATTACCACGCAATATTCTAAATTGTTCAGTGATTGGGGGGGGGGGTTACAATTTTCTTACCACCAAGAAAAGTTTTTGTGTATCAGTCTGTGGAGTGAAGCTACGAAACAGTTTTATTGTGGCACTAAAACAATGTCCAACCATAAATTAGTTTAAAATCATGTATAAAAACATGATTTTCACAAGGCACTTTATATTCAATTTTTTTTGTTAATCTTCCTCTTTTTTCTGTAAATATTAATGAATAATTGTAGATTTTTGATTTTAGGTATGTGAATGCATGCATATGTTTTGCAAATTAGAGTATAGGTTTAAATTAATAAGGAAGCTGGTTAATTATAAATCATTGAATTGTGGAGAAGGGTTGGGATTAAATTTGTTTGTACATTTTTTCACTCCTTTTCAAATTCGTAAACCAAGTAATGATGTGTTTGACCATTTCTTTTGCTTTATAATTTTCATTGTCTCTAAATATTACTTTATTTTCTGCTTGCTTGTTTATATAATCATTTCTCTATTTTCCCTTTTAAATGTTCAAAATCAAATCGAATCTAAAAAGCATGGGCACTCTGAGCACCAAACAGGAGTTTACTGTAGAGGAGCGGAGTAACAATTCATCAACAGCTAGACTGAGGGATTCATCCTGGTTCAGAGCCATTTGTTGGGCTTATGAGCGGGGTCTCCCACCCTGGGAAATACTGTAAAAGCCAGGAATATTGGGCAGGGCATCTTTGATCCAGGGCAGCTTTAAAGGAAAAGCTGCTGGGTTACTCATAACTTTAATCTCCCACTGAGTTCCCTGGAAAAATATACCTGAATTCGTGAAATTAGCTTCCAATCCTGTGACCTGACGGAGTCGTCTGGACTGGTGGGTAAGTGTAAAAGTCTGTTGAACCAATTCACAGCTTACTGTCAGAACATCTGTCACTTGTTCAGCTGTTAGATGAAGGAAATCTGACACAGACGTGTGTGTTTTAACAAACAAACTAACACGCTTTACTGCCGCTCTGACGGAAGGGACTTCCTGTACAGTGTGAATATTAACAGCTGAGAGTCATACTGATTCATCACATGCACACACACACACACATACACACACAGCAACTGCATCATTTAGGTTTACTTTTCGGTGGTTTGATCGAAAAATTCTTACAGATGTCAATCTGTGAGTGTGTGCAAGTGTGTACTTGTACATGCACATAGTGAGGACCAATAGCCTAAATGTTTGGTTTTTTTGACTACCAAAGTGAGGACATCTTTGTAAAGTGAGGACATCTTTGTAAAGTGAGGACATTTTGGCTTGTCCTCAGGTCTTCAAAGGCCTGTCTGAGGGTTAAGATTAGTTTTAGGGTTCAGGTCAAAATTCAGTTTTGGTTAGTGTTAGGCATTAAAAGGGGGTGGTTAGGGTCAAATACATCACAATGATAGAAGAATACGGATGTGTGTGTGTGTGTGTGTGTGTGTATGCATGTGAGTGAAATGAGAGCCTCCAATTTGTTCGAGAGATGTGAGTAGAGTGAGGTGTTTTTGTTTCCATTTCCTTACAATAAAAAACAAAGAAACAAACAAATGTTTGTTTTTTTATTTGAAAAAACAAAAACAGAAAAAAAACCCATATTGCTCTGTCATTGAATTCTTGTTTATAAAACCAAAAATCACGCCCTGTTGTTGTCAATAGCATTGTTTTGTTTTTGCAGTGACCAAAAATAGCTAAACTCTTAAGCAAAAATGCATGAAAGGGGAATTTTATAGCACTTTTCACAGATAAAAAGTTATTTGCATCAAAGACAGATACACAGTCAAATCAATATAAAAATAAAAAGAATGAATAAAAAATACAATTAAAAAGGTTTAGAGGTTTGCTCTTTATTTTGTCTGGTCCCAAGCAAGATTGTCAGGAACTTTGAAATATCAAAGAATTAAACGAATAAATAAACAGATTCAAAACTAAGAAAAAAAGGCTTTAAATTTACACAGGATTTGATTTTTTTAAGTTAATTTCTCACAAGTTAATTTCTTGACTGCTTTCACTACTTTTCCCTAATTTTTTCCTTAATTGTCCTTTACCTAATGTGTATTTGTACTCTTTCTTTCAAACTTTCCCTCCTTTCTTTCTTTTTTTCTTTTCCCAGTATCTCCTGTTCTTTACTGTTTTGGGATCTGTTCGACTCCACGTGGATCAGCTCTCCCTCCTCCGCTGCCCATTGGCCTAGAGCAGAGCTTCCTTTGAAGCTATTGGCCGAGGGTCCCCTCAGTTTTATTGGCTGAGAGGGAAACACTTAAACTCGCCCCCTGCTCTCTCCTCACATGCTGCCGCACACTTAAAATGCAGGCGCCAACACTCAGTACAGTGTGTGAGAGTGTTTCCTGGAAGGGTTCTTGTTTTCTGGCTACTGGAGCAGCAGAGAGAGTTCAACAGGTGGTCCGACTGATCTCTTCACTCACTGCCCTCTCTAATAATCGATCTTAACCACATTATGGGCATTTTTATTGTAGACTGTAACACCTACAGCGGTATGTTTAGGGTGAAAATTTCTTGTTTGCAGCATTTTTCTGGTTTTACAATATTTCCTTTACAAACTGCTCCAGCATCCTGCACCAGTGTCCTCACAAGGTTTCTCAAAATAACATAAAATACAATACAGTTATATGCTGGGATTTTTGGGGTTAGTGACCTGTTATGGAGTATGGAGTATGGAGTATGTATGGAGTTACAGCACAAACCTCCTGTAAAAACACAGCTTACTTTATGTAGTTACTTACTGTCAATGGATTATACAAACGAAATCAAAAATGCTAATTGAAAGAATATTTTTTTAGGCTTTGGACAGAGCCAGGCTAGCTGTTTCAACGTTTCCAATCTGAAAGCTTAAATATGCCAATTTCTATGCTGAATAATGGCTTGTTAATTAATTTCCTGTATCAATGACCAGCCTTTCGCTTTACATGTGAGATTCTTTAAGAGCGTGCATACAACTTTGATTTCCTGATATTTCCCAAAGTTACCCTTAGAGAATATATTTCAACTGATATTTACCAACTCTCACATGCATCTGCAGACCTACACAATTACATAACGGCAGCTGGCACACAGACCTGAAATAACATGTGAAAGACTGCAACAACTAGGCTACATGCATGATGTTTTTTTTTTAAGATGAGAAGAACAAGGAGTCGGTTCTAAAGAAGCAACACATGCAGCCAAAGTTTTCAGCTTATGTCAACTTAAAACTTAGCTCTCCTGTGTGCTGCTATACATTTTGCAACACTGACCACTACAGTGAGTGCATTATTTAAGCCTCTTTCACACATAATTACCAACATATTACTGGGAATACCTTGCAGGCACCACTAGTGATTTTCACTGTTTACACATATACCTCCATTCTGGAACATAATCTGTTCACAGATTGCATGACAATGCAGGTAATAGGAATAAGAAGAAGAAAAAAAAATGAAGACAAAGAAGGCACAAGGCTGAATATCAAGCCCCCAGGAGGTGTGCTAGGATGGCCAAAAGTGGAATTACACTATCCAGGTCCATAACGTCATTGACTTAAATTAGGAAAGAGACATCTGTAAATCAGTGGATAATCATTCTACAAGTCCACGGAGAGGATTTTACAACTTTGGAACGTTATTACTTTTGTTGCAACAATCACAAGGTAAACAGCAGAAATACGGTGTTTATGTTACAAACTCATCCACCAGGAATGTGCACCTGCATGTACTCAGTTGGCAAATTTGGTGATTGGTGTTGCAGTGAAAGTTGAGTTGAAAATTACCTGAACATTAGTATCCCCCCTCAAAAAAAAGAAAAAGAAAGTAAACACAAAAAACAAGGCACAGTTGTTGCTCCAGGTTTGAAAGGGTTTAGAAAAATAATACTCAGGAAGTTTCGCCCTTTATCACTAAAGCCTCGTTCCTGCTGCACAAAAAAATGTGCACGCAGCTCTGCTCTACTACCAATAAAAAGTCTATAGCCTGTTTTTAGCAGGTTTATGTTAAAAAATACCTGTGTGCACGCGCAGGTTTTGGTGGAAAAGGGGTAAAATACAGTTGCACTTCCCATGTTGCAACATTATACCATACTATAGGTTACTATACAGTGGATGTAAAAAATATTTATTATCTTCAAATCTCAAAACACTATTTTCCTGAGTAGGTAACAGTTAGTATCAGTAAATGTGAGTGAATCTGGTAAACAGCTCAGCAGCTAATGGAGGAGGCAAGAAGGATGAAAAGTGGACAAGGAAAGAACACGTGAGGAGGGAAAGAAAGCGGAAATCTATTGTCATCTTTACTTGCTCTGCCCCCCCACTCTCCTGTCAGCCCCATTGTCCTCCATCATAATGGAGGCTGTTTGATCAACTTAAAAACTGCTGATTACCAGTCAGGACGCTTTCAAGGTCCGACCTCAAAACACGCTCAACAATACGGAGCAGAGAGGGAATTCTTCTGAACAGTTTGGGGCCCTCTAGATTATAAAGACCCCCACCTCTCTCTCTCTTTCTCTATACCTTCCCCAAAAACACAAAAACACATTGGAAACGCCATTCTGCAGCAGATTGTGGTTATGAGTGGTGGGGGGTGCAAGGAATGGGGCACATACCAGGAAAATATGGCTGCTTCTTGGAAGGGGAAGTAGCACACATGTTGGATTTTTTCTTCCAAGAAAAAAAAAATGCCAGCTTGTTTTCTCTAAAGTGGGGTCAGCTGGGCATCTGTGTGTGTGTGTGTGTGTGTGTGTGTGTGTGTGTGTGGCCCATGAGCTGCTAAACTAAGTTGTATTACAACCATCCATCTGTATAGCATATAATGTTCTGTATGTATTTTTTTGATTTTGAGCATGTTCTCATCGCATGTCGTCACATGTTGCCACTTTGCACTGAACTTCCACGTCTACATCTTATGCTCTAGGTATCCTCCTGTGTCATTGATTTACATTCTGCAATTTATGGATGCTGCTACCGTGATGTCAACACAAGCACATACTGGCACGGATGGTTAGCTTTTAGGCAAATAAAAGAACCTTGTAAGTTATAGAAAAAAAAACATCACATTCAGACGGGAAGCAACACTGGACTCCTGCATGAAGGTGCGGGGTTTGTTTGATCCAACCTCCACCCCTCCAGCATGGCCTATACAGACCCTGACGCTCCTTATATTACGTCATTACTGGCAGCATTTCAACCTGACGCTGTCCTGCAGACGTATCATGTAGATGCGTCAGATGACCACTGAGTCAAAAAACACAAAAGTGACAAAAGGTGGCTTTTGGTGTTGGGATCATACACCAAAAGCACTGCAAAAGTAGCAGTATTTGACGACTTCGGAATGAGAATGAGCTGACCTCTCCTGTACAACAGTAAGGCTAACAGACTAGTAGTAGTTGTAGTTTTGCGACTATTTTGTGACTCATTGTAAGTCTTTTCCTGGTCGGTGCATGGTAAAGTAACTTGACTGACATTTTGCAAGTGAGGGCCAGGGGCCCCTGATATTTTGGGCCCTTGGGCCTGTGCCCAGTATGTCCTTTAAGTCATCTATCTATGTGTGCAGTGAAGTTACCTCAACTCAACATTGGCATGCTAATGCTACCCTTCTAAAATGCGAACTCGTTCAATGTAATCTGTAATTTACGTTTTTAATTGCAAACATGAGTATCTCATCATGTTCTCTATGTATGGATTTTAGTGTAATGTCTTAAATGGCCTTCTGTCCATTTCTTATCAACACACACACACACACACACACTGTGTATGTGTGGCCACAGTGCATTGTTCACCTTCTAACTTTACAGGCTGTTAGAGAACATTTATACACACACACACACACACACACACACACACACTGTACATTTCTATAAAACCCACAAGCAGCCCTATAATTTTATAGGCAGTTGGCAAAGAGCAGGACACACACAAACACGGTTCCCTCAGTCCTCAAAGTTGTCCCTGTAATTTTATAGTGCTATGTTGAATTCACACACACACACACACACACACACACACACACACACACACCATGTGGACCACAGTGACAAAAGGTCAGAAGACCTCCATGAAAACATGTGGGACAAGAGGAATGTCTTTATGGAGTGTATGAGGGTTTGTTCTTTCTTTTTGCAGTTTCCCCCATCCTGAGTGCAAGACACAACACAGACAAAGAGTATTACTAATACATTACAATCAAGAATGTGAGTGTCCAGGCTGCCTTCAATTTTTGAGATGACTGAATTAGAGAAGACAAGTTCAATCATTAGACCCCAACTTGTCTTCTCAAATTCAGCAAACTTAAACTTTTAAGGCAGCCTATACACAAACATTTTAAAAGTTAAAACAAAATGTTTATTTTTTTCACAGTGTAGCTTTTTTTTGACTAAGAGAAGACTGCTGCAGTATCTTTGAAAACAAAATATTGCTTCACTTTTTCTTGTTTACATGCAGCCTTGTTGATGTGGCATGCCTCCATTTAATCAAAGATATAAATTAACAAAAGATTGATTAAAGGCAGCTAATGCAATGTGGTTTAAGTAGACAGGAAACAAATTAACTCATAGAAGTAATCCATTTAAAAAAACATAATAGAGAAGCTAAATATTGGTAGAAGTCTGCAAATCTCTTTTCATAATGTAACTTTTTAGCATTTTCTTTTATCGCTCTTCTGGGAAATTCACCCTCCACTGTCCTTTCTGTTCTCAAAATAAAAAAGAAAAATATTAGTGAAGAAGAAATTGGGGGTAAAAGTCTAGTGTGAAAACTCAGCCATGTGTTTCATGGACATCTGTTGGTTTCCATATGAATGTATATTCCCATTTGCTCTGTGAACCTGTGAACTGCCCCTTTCGTGGGAAATTCAGATATGAAACTTATTCTATGTTAAACATGTGGAAAATGTGAATGTGGGTGTATACACAAATATCATGTGAATATCAGTTCTAAAATCTGAAGTTAAAACTGAGACTGATATTGTGGAAAATCCCCTTAAAAATCCATATGACTACAAAAAAACAGTAGAAATACCCCATTTTTTTAAGGAAATGTAAGAAAATGACATTCTATTTTATTTAATGTTAAATGGTGTACACTAATGGAAAGAAAAGCGTACCCTGTGAAGTTTTTGACCACCAGAAGCACAGGGGAATATTTTTTCCAAAGTCTGTTATCAACCCAATCATCAAAATAAATATTGTCTCTGTAAAACATGCATATGTTACATTTGTACTGCACTATGTTACATTGTAACTATTTTTGTTTAGATTTCATCAACATGTGTGCTTATGTTTTGGCACAAAAACTACTGAGTTATGGTTATTAAAAGATCATTATTTATTTGAAATACACTGTTTTTAAAACATACAAGCTTAAAATATTTCTAGATTGCAGAAATGGCTATGCCAACATTTTCTACTGTCTACCTGGCTGCCCTCAAACAAGCACACAGGTGATGCAATACACAATTCTGCAAACAACTTCATGCTGTTATTATTATAGTTTTAAATTCGGTATTGTTTACATCCGTGCCTTCTAGCTATCAGTCTTCTTTACTGCCTTTTTTGGCACATCAATGTTTTCTTGCACGCAACTGTCTTAAACTGTAGATCAGCAATTATGATAATGATGACTTTCAGAAACTCAGATAAGCATGTTTTTCAAGAGTGAGGAAATGCTTTCAGTACCTCATCTAGTGTAGATACAAAGATAACAGTGGGAATTAAAGAGTAAAATTCATGAAACAGACATTTTTGATGTGCACTCATTTTTCTCACTGAAGAATTCTAAAAACTATCCTTGGGAAGTTTTGCAAGGAAATATTTCTCTTTGTTGCATAATGGGCAGAATTCAGATGCTACAAATCTGGGCCCCGCTTCCTGATGAGGGATTAATCTTAGAAATATAAAGTGTTTTCTAGGAGCTTTCCATCAAATGATCCAAAAGTATTCTGCCAAAGCAACACCAAAGAGCAATGGATTTTTATTTCAGATAAGAAGACGATGAGACAAATTTGCAGATCAGTTGTTTTATTGTGATGTTTTGTGTGTTCATTTTTAACTATAGACTTAAAAATGAACAAAACAAATAAAGACTGAAAAGCTAAACTCTCCAGGTTCAGAGTCTCTTAAGATGATGCTTAAGAAGCTGTCAATGACTTGGTGGGAGGAAATACCTTTTAAGCTTACAGTAAAAAGGTCTTAGCATTAAGAAGCTGATTAATTCTCTTAAAACGGTCGAATCTGCTGTGACCCAGTCTGTTTCGATTGGTCTACTCATCAAAGATGTAAAGTTTTTTTCACTCTTTTGTTGCTGCTTTTGAAAAGTAATGGCATTTTCCACATGACGCCAACATTGAAACTAACTGCAACAATTACATTTTGAAGTCAGAGGCAGAAACTGTGTCTCCACAGGAGGTTTTGGGGGGTCGAAGGTCGCTGATCTGTAGCTGAATGGAGCGTTCCAGCTCAGAGGAAGAACAGGACTCTTTTGTGTCCTGGAAGTGGATCCTCAAAAGACCTTTGACCTGTCAAGGACTTAAGATCATTAGCCGGTAACCCCCTCCCATCCCCTCAACACCTAACTCACCCTTTCACCCCTAAATCTCCCAACTCTCCTCCCCCCATCCCCATCCCCCGAGCCCCCGAGGCTTGAAAGTGTCCTGACAGTGAGGTGGTTCTGGATGGACATTGTGTCCACACTAGATGAGGTATTTATTCGTGCAGATTCAGTAGTCAGATTCTAATTAGATTATACGTGTGCAATAGTCCACCTTCCTCTTTCTCTTCCCCCCTTTCAGGCCTTATCCAAACTAATACTTAAAATAAAAGTTTTTTTTAAATGGAAACCATCTCTGTACATGATTCAGCGCACTTTTAGAAATAATCTTATCCATACTGACATGACTATTCACACACACTGGGCATGCATGTGCTGATGTAAACAGGAAGCAGATTGCCTGCTCTGCAGTTGGTTGCTAAGTTACAGAAAATACTATGGAGATTGTGAAAAGTAAAACCTGTGATTCCTTTGCTTGGACTGTCGTGAGATCTGAGACTACTCTGCGCACATCTTCACAGACACCTGACATCCCGGATCAAGCTGTTGCACTGGATGGACTAACCTTGTGGAGGCAATTTGGACAAAGGACTCTGATGCAAATTCAAAAAATTCACTGCAGTAATTGAACGATGCCATCGGCAGCAACATCATCAAGCCACCGGATGGAATCTTCATAGTAGCTGCTGATTTAAATCAACTCAACCCTCAACTCCACAGATGTAGCAGGATCAAGGATAAATATAACTTTATTTTTTTAAACTTTGTTTAGAAAATGATCATTAAATCTACCTTCTACTTTCTATGAGGTGGAACTGTTAGTAGGAGTAACACATTAGTGTTAGGCAGTCAAGGAGGTGGAAAATATACAGTGGGAGGTATTGCAAGGCAAATAAGGTGACTTATTAGTGCGGTGCTGGGAGAATTATTCATTGGTGGAGGATGGCAATGGGAACGGGTACTTATGAAGACTTTGGGTGTATTAGGAACACTCACTTTGAGTGCCGGAGTGCACTCTGGCATGGATTGTACCGTACGGTTATCCAGAGCACTGCACTCTGGTAGTGTCAGAGTGTACTCTGGGCACTCTGTTTGGGAAGAAGGAGCAGCAAAGCGCCAAAAGGAGTGAATTTGTGATTAACTTCACTGTTTGTTAATTCAAGAAGAAATAGAAAGCTCCATCTCTTCTTTTCTCATTTTAGTGCTTCTTTCTTTCTTTTTCTTTTCTTTCTTTCTTTCTTTCTTTCTTTCTTTCTTTCTTTCTCTCTGTGGGAGAAACATGATTAAATTGTGTCACAGTCTGAAATAGTTATCATGCAGATTCCCTGTGAGGTTTATGTAGGTTTATAGGAAATAGGCGCAGGAGAGTGGAATGAATGAATGTCTGCACTAAAGAAATATCTGTTTTTCTACCTTTATCTAAAATTCTTCTGCCTTTTTCTCTCTTCTCGCCCCCGTTACTTTCCTCTCCCTCTCCACTCTCTCTCGCTCTCTCTCTCACACACACACACACACACACACACACACACACCTCTTAAATCCACACTCAGTGTTTTTCGTAAGCAAAAGTTATGCGTGCATCTGTCCCCTCCATTCATCTTGCTGTCGGACAGAGGGATCCCACTGTGTGTGAGTGTGTGTGTGTGTGTGTGTGTGTGTGTGTGTGGTGATTGACCCAACACACACCTGTTGTCATGCTGTGTGCAAACACACCAATGTGAACGTGACCTCCTCACCTGTCCTCTGCTTCTGTCTCACAAATCACTGCCTGTCAGATCTGTCTAACTTTCTATGAAGAGTTTTGTGTGTTTATTTCCGTGTGTGTGTAGCCTCATTGTCTGTGGAGAAGCAGGTCAGTGTGTGTGTGTTGGTGTCAGTTGTGCATGCATGTTCCTATGTGTGTTTTGTCTGTTTCACTGTGAAACATCCAGTTGCTTTCTGCTGTGCAACTGTGAACAGTGTGTGTGTGTGTGTGTGTGTGTGTGTGTGTGTCCTGCACGTGAGGACATTATATTCATGTCAAATGTTTGTTAACATATATGCTCTATGACTGTTTTGTTTGTGTATGTGTGAGTGTGTGTGTGTTTGCGTTGCAGCTGTGCATCCATCCTTCAACTAAGCGACCGTTGAAGATGTTACTGCTGCTGTCAGAAGATGAACCGGAGCCATTTGGTATTTGACATATGGCAGGACCCTTATAGTAGGATGCTAAACAACAAGATGCTGTGACAGGCAAGTTAATGAGAGGATGCCAAAGGTGGACGCTTACAACAGCCTGTATCAGCAAATAGACTTTTAACAGCCTCATCCACGATGTTACAATTGCAATAATTAACACAGATTCAGCCAATCCCTGTGAATTCTGCATAACCTTTCAATTTTGTCCAATCACTTGAATGTCTCTGCAAATTCCACCAAATCAAAGCTTTCTGTGAGCTATACCACTCATAGCAATCCCCAAAATAATGATAAACAGCACGTGCTGAAAGAATCAATGCGAATTACATGAAATATACATGGGATGGTGGTAACATAAGTGTAGTTGAAATCACAAACTCAGAACAGTGTGATTTTCCTCTCACAAGGATGAGCTGCCTTCAATTTTTCCTAAATACCACCAACAAATATAAATATATATTTTTACAATTTTCACTTCCTCCCACAATGTCATTGCAAAAACAAAAACCTACCAACTCTGCAACATGTATTGCAATTCTTTTCAGAAGCACTCCTATAAAATCAAGCATTTTAGGCAACAGTGCCTGAGGGGACTGTTTTTTGGAGAGGTAGACTGTTACAGACATGCCTTTTCATATATGTTTAACATATGTAGAACTCTGAGAGATGAACATGATTCCTCCACAATAGATTACCACATTTCTATAAACAACTTTTAAATAATTGAGTTATCTCATATCAAGCACTTGTAAATAGAGCTGTAGCATGCAGTAAATCTACAATTAGCTCTTGAAAATGTGTACGCTTCATGCAAACATACAACAAGCCTCACATGGCAGTTTAATAAAGAAAGTGAAGAAAGACACAGTCTGTCATAAAAAACAGGAGCGTAAAAGTAAAAGTTATGTGTGTGTTTGTCCATCTGTCCTCCATACATCTTGCTGTCAGAGATATCCACATACCGTGTGTGTGTGTGTGTGTGTGTGTGTGTGTGTGTGTGTGTGCATGCGCTATACGATCAATCCCATCCCATTCATAGAAGTTGTACACCGTTTTTCAGTCAAACTCACAACCAAAAAATAAAACATTACAAAAAAACACATAAAGAGCAGTTGAAACTGTTAACTGATAACTGTGTTTTAAAACAGCATTTAAATAGAGGGAGTGTAGAGGTCAGTTTACCATGCAAAGGCAAAAGTTTGGGGATTACAGTTCTGGTCCAAGCATGTATTGCGAGTTAAATAAAAGTGAAAAAAAAAAAAATAATAAATTAAAAAAACTTGTATGCCCTCTTTGGGATTCAGTCCTAAAATCCTTCACAGTAGATTGAGAGGGGTAGAAAATATGAATTAAAAAAAAGTCAAAAAAGAGGGATCGTACAAAAGCAATTTTCATAGATTCGAAAAAGGACACAAATCATAAAGCTTTCAGCATTAAACTGTTTTCGGACACATTGTTAAAGCGTATCAAAGGTTTACAAAGTCTCCTTTTTTCCCATTAAGGGTTTGTGGTAAGAACCTCTGAGGTCTTCTGATGTAAAAAAAATATAGAGTAAATTATAGAGTAAATACAGGCTTTCTATTTCTTGGAAAATCGCTAAAAACAGATGATTGACTCCTTTCTCATTGGCAGTAGACCAGCGCTGCGTACACGGTTCTGCAGTAGAATGATATGCTGTTTCGTCTTTTTAACTGCTGTGTCACGTACAGCGTTACAAACACACTAGAAAACAGGTTGGTAAACAGCAAAAAGCAGCATGGAGGCCAGTGAAAATGTTCTGGTGGTTACTTCTTTTTTATTTTGTCTCTCTTTTTTATTTGGGGTAATTCTGTACAACGTTGGGAGAGCTGCTTGGACAGCGATGGTATATTGTGATATGCATTATGGCATTGTGCTCTAGAAAGTAGCAATAATTAGCACATCCATTCAGGTGTTTATATTCCTATCATCGCTGATCAGAGCTGGTGCCAATAAATACCTGTAACTTCTGCAGAGCCATTTGTCCCGGAAATGAGTACTGAAAGGGGCCTAACTTACACCTACATTATTTTGAAAAAATCAGGATGGGGTTGCTACATAAAAGCAGTGGAGTTAAATATTGCTTCTGGAATGTAAGTTAGGAGGACGAGGAGGAGGTGGAGCAGGAGGAGGAGGAGAAGGAGGTGGTGTTAGTGTAGTTGAGTGTCAGATTGTTTGATATTCAACAATGCCTTTCATGTTCGAGTGGAGGCAAGTGAAGATAAGCAAGCCGATTGGGAGGGGTGTTAAACAAACACACACACACACACACACACACACACACACACACACACACACATTTCAACGTTGGGAGTGTGATTTAAAGGACATTTGGGCTGATGATAAGTAGCCCCCCAGCAGAGGAACACAATGGTCAGTGTTGCTGCAGTCATGTTCGTACAAGACGTAGTTACAAAAGATCAGATATAAACCAGAAGGTCAGCTGGGAGAATTATAAAACCACCACAGAGCAGCACAATGGGGCGGTTCCACCAGCAGGTTAGTTTGGTTTAGTTCAGTTAGGTATGCATTTTTTATTTTATTGTTTTTTTGCATTTGGAAAAGTACCCATTTTTGGTCACCCCTCTGTTTGGGGTACCTAGTACACTGCAGTCCATTGATTGGTCAGTAGAGAATCAACACTTTGCAGCATGCAGCCAGTTCTGTGGACCATAAAGGTTGCAGACTTCACTTTGTATCACCCGTGAACAAGGAAATACAGCGGGAGCTGCTGGACGGAGCAAAGACTGACAACAACTCTGCTCACAATGTAACGGTACTGTCTGCAGTGGAAACACTACACAGATTTAGGGTCTGTGCACCTCCTCATAGGTGGTACTTTTGGTTCCAAAGGTACTATACCAAAGGCTTTTGATTGAAACGTAGATTTAGACCCCTTTAATTCACTGTTTACCCCCAACAGAATTATTACAAGGCAGCAAGACATACATGACCTCTAAATATACAGATACACAGTGCATCGATTATTAGTGGGTGTAAACCTAAATCAAGACAAAAGTTTTACAAAAGTATGTGAACACATGAACATTCATGTGTAGTCGAACATGTGATTGCAAAACCATGGGCGGCAATGTGCTGCTCTAACAGCCTCCTGGTTTCAGTCTTTTCAGCATATTTTGGGCCAGCCACAAGTGCATTACTGAGGTGATAAGGTCTGGCTCTGAGACTACATCTGCATTAAACTTTTAAATTGTAAAACACTTAGAAACTGTTGCGCTGTGATAAGAATCTGCATCTACATTAGGATTCCTAGTCATTTTTGTCGAGACTGAAACAGAGCTGTAATCACTTATACAACAACGAGGTGGGCTGAGCTATTTTAAACCTACTCCTCATGCGACTCCACCCTCAGGTGAGAATGGCAGGGAGGGGGAAATTTTTGGCAAGTCAACAGTCAAAAAAGACCATGTTAGAGCATTATGAAACAAATCTCAGATGGTGGGTTCTCAAAGTTTTGATGACGGAGCGCCTTTTTAGGGAACCAACATATGACTGAGGGCAGCGTTAATAATAAGGCCAAATACCCTTTCCCCCCCAAAGATGTCATTTTAGTTAGTTCTTATCATCCTCATTTATGTTCAAGTGTTTGTTTTTTTCTTAGAAGTTTGGTTTTAACTAGTTATTTTTTGCTATGAAAAGGGGGTTTTGAGAAACTATTTATATGTATAATGGAATTGTCATAAAAGTAAGGTTGTATCACACAATGCATAAATCTATCATTTATTTATTTTATTTTATTTGTTAAGAGAATGTCAAATATGTATTTCATTTCTTATTATGTCTTGTGTTGTATTATGTATGTATTATGTCTTACTATGTCTGTTGTTGTTGTTGTTGTTGTTGTTGTTTAACCTGTCATCCATTGCCCTGATATGTATGTGTTGTATATTGACAGCAATTATTGGCTGATGTTTACCTGCAAGTTGTGCCAAATATAAATAAAAACAATTGGTCAAAAAAAGGAGGGGGTATCACATCATGATTGACGGCTGTGTGTGCCAATCAGTGTACCATCCACACCAGCACAGTGCTCACAGTTGACTGAAAAAGCTGCTTTTACAAATTTAATTGGCTTAATCTTGATGCACTCTCAATCAGTAGCACCTTTTTTTGCCTGTTCAAGGCAGGAATGTATCAGGAATATTACACCATTACATCGCCTCGCTGTTCTGTATGGAAGGTACTATCGCAGAATGAGGGGACAGTGTTGTTTCGCATCAAAGCCAGCAGCAGAGGAAGTCAGAGTGCCGCAACAGCATCTATGTAAACAAAGGGGCAGCCAGGAGGATGGTGCCATAGGGGGCAGGGGTGTGATGTTTTGAGGACGTGTCATGTGTGCGACCCACTGCTGGGAGATTCAAAAGGCAGCCAACAGTTAGTGGCTTACTCAAAAAGAAGAAAAAAACAACCAAAAATCTCCTCAAATTGGGAAAACAATGAGATTTGGGAGCTCCTCAGGATGAGATCACGATTTGGGAGCTCCTCAGGATGAGATCACGCTACATAACAGGGATGGTAAATGATTGTTTTTGATGTGTTATGTCATTGCTATTGTTTAGAAAGTGCTGCCAACACGTATGTTATATGTATGTCTTACTAGAGGCAAAGGAGGTGTTAAACATCACTCCCATCACACCTGTTTGGCCTCTGTGATGCTGGCATGCTGTCTAAAGTCACACATTAGAGCGACATGACACGCCGTCATTTGGTTCTGTGTAGTAACGCAAAGGCAGCATCAAGAAGGGACAACATAGCGTCCCAACAGTGCAATTCAACACGTTCTTATCCCAACTCGTCACATGGTGCCGCTTTGTCAGTGACTCTCTGCATCTACTTCCGACACTTTAGGTCTACTTCTGCATCAGCAGGGATACTACTACTGTGATGTCAACAAATGCACATGGTGGAATGACGCAGCACGTCGTTTTGTTTACCCAACATGAGCACATGGCAACCAACACTGACTGTCACAATGGTTAGAACTGGGAAAAAGAGGCACACGGTAAGGTGTAGAAAAAAAATTCATATCCACATGGGCGGTTGGACACCGCATTCCCACATTAAAAGACAGTTGTTTGTGGGACCCATCCACCACCCTTCCCACCCACTCTACAGACGCGCGCCTGCTCCTTATATTACATTGTTACCAGCACAATTCAACATTGTCCTTCTGCGTCTCATGCACACTCAACTGATTCCACTCAGCTGTTTTCTCAAGTGACCCCTTCCATGTGTATATAATGTGGATGCACCTGGTGCTGTCCGGCTGTCTGCCAGCATATATTAACAACTTCACCGTTCTGCCCAGCCGCGTTCTCAGTTGACGCCGTCCAGCTACGTTCCAGGTGCATGTGGAAGGTGGCTTTTGCCATCGTGTACGCCAAAAGCCCTGACTAGTATTTGACGAGTTCAGAAAGGGAATAGGGTCTGCAATTGCTGTGTGAAAAAGGTTTGTGTTCCAGTTCATCCCAGAGGCGGTGGCATTTTTAAATGTGCTTGGAGATGTTACGGTCATTATCATGTTAAAACAAATATAATGTTTTCACCAAAGCAGGAAAAACAGCTCAGACTGTTTTTCCTGCCAGACCAAAAGTAAATAAATGTATGTAGACATGTTAGTGCTATCAGAATTTACAGGGTCGTAGTCTGGTTATATATATGCTAAAGTGTGTGGTTGTCAGATGTGTTATCAGGTGACATTTGCATTGCGTTGTGGCAAAAACTGAATCAGAACAACCCTGTGTTTTTTTCTTCGCCGATGCAGCAGTACCACTGACATGAATGAGGAGGCTGCTGTTGGTGTGGAAAGGGCTCTTAACACTCACACACGACCCCAACCTCCCTTCATCCGTTAGTGTGTACTGACCCAGCCCACTGCCGACTTCCTCACACACACACACACACACACACACACACACACACACACACACACACACACACAGACTGGAAGCCTACTTTCAGTTCTGTATTTGAGTTCCCAGCAGCACATTTGGTCTTACAATAAGAGGTGTGTGTGCGTGTGCATATGTGTGTGTGTGTGTGTGTGTGTGTGTGTGTGTGTGTGGTGTGGAGGTCTCTTTCAAGTATTCCTGTTTTCATAAAAGACTCGTGTTTTCTTCTCAGTTAGTTCAAACTGTCATTTCACAGCAGACGACAAGACGTTGAATCAAAAAACCTTTCACATATTAACTAGAATCACCACCTCCTGATGCTACGCCTCCACCAACCGGTCAAATTTACATCTGGACTGTCCAAGTGTATGTAATGAAGACGCGTGTTTTCTGGCAAATTGGAAGATCCAGTGAATAATGTCAGGTGAGAAAGAGACTATTTTTACAGAGAGACAAAGAGCATTGTCACAGTTTGAAACAACAATCACCTGAAGCTCAATATCAGCAAACCAATGAGCTCATATTCATTTGAGTAAGACTACATCCTCATTACACCGTTTTAAATTTAAGATCAATAGCTAAGCATTCTCACTAATCTGGGTTTTTAGCAGCCCTAAAATGAGGCAGTTTGGAAACACTGCTGTCCCCATTTCATTTTGAAAACTCCAGCGCTGCTGGAAACCCTAACACCCCTGTTTGCTTTCTGATTGGGCGTTAAAAGCCATGACATGTAATGCATCCTGTTTAAACTGGCTTGCGCATGCACAGTGAATGGTCATGTGATATGCATGTGAAGGCGTGTTAGTATGGATGGAGATTAGAGCTGCAGCGCTGCTAAAACACTCATAGGGTCAGGGATCACATCACAGAAAGGCATGCTCCTCTGCTGCAGAACCGTGTACACAGCTCTGATCTACTGTCAATGGGAAAGGAGTCTATCGCCTATTTATAGCTGGTGTTTCGCCAAACAGGGGCTAATTTTGGTGGAAAGGGAAAATGACTTTGAGCTAAATGCTAACATCAGCATGCCAAAACGCACACAAGACAATCTTGATGTGCCGATGTTTAGTAGATGTAATGTTTACCACGATCACTATATTAGTTTAGTGTGTTAGCATGCTGACATTGTTAATCAGCTCTAAACAATAAACTTTGAGAAAGGCTTATGGGGATGCCATTAGTTTTGCAGGTATTTAATCATAAATTAGGGTATTAGACATTCAAAAAAATGACCTGGTGATGGCGCATAATAGAAAGTAAGTCCTGAGGGGATCGTGGATGTCTCTACCAATAACTGTTGTAATAATTTAGTCTGTAAACAAAGTGGTGAGCCAACTGCACTTCCTACAAAACTAAAGTTGAAATACAAATAAACAGCTGGATGGAAACACCTGTAACTCTTTTACACACAGTTATCTCCCATCGGCTCCTCTTCAGGCCAAAATACCTCAAAGAGACGCTCCTTTGAAAAACTCGGAAAAAACAACTACAACTTGTTAAACTTGTCACATTTTCCTGGAAACGCTGCACGTCTTCTCCCAGTAAACATTTGCAGTCCTCTTGCTTTTCTTTATTTAACCTTTACTTGACCTGAACCTTTCTGCTGTAAACAACTACCTTAGGGAAACTGGATAATGTTTGTCTCTTTGATTACCATTACTTCTGTTTGTTTGTTTTTTTAATCTTCTATTGAAACTACAATCTGGTTCATTCATAGACACATGATGGATATGTTGTATTTTTTTTTTTTTTTTTATCAATCAACACTTAACTGTTGACATGACGCTCTGAACTCAACCTGAACTTACTCTGTCAATGTAAAGAAACTCTATTGATCCCCATGAAAATCTTGCTGCACAAGATAAAAAAATATTTAAAAAAAAAACAACAACAAAAAAACAGATGAGCAAAAAATATGGACAAAAATTGAATTAGTAGAATTAAATATAAATAACAACCTATAAAAAAAAGTTGCTGAGTTATTACATAATTATAAGCTTTTCCTTACTTTAATTGCAGGGATATTTGTACAATGCTTGAATATTTTAAGCAGAATCAAATCTTACTGAAATGCAAGTAAAGTAAACATTTTGTTTTGTTTTTTTAAGTTAAATAAGATTTGCAAACAGCGGCTATTTTCAAACCTCTCAAACAGTGTTAATACACACTATCATGGATAAAACTTTTCCATGACTTTTAAAGGGCCCATGATAATGTTTTTTCCCCTTCTCACACTTATCTGGCATGTTTCAAACATATCAGATTCAAACTTTGACAACAGCTACAGAAAATAAATTTGCTGTGATGTTACATGTCATGTTATCCACAGACAAATACTGTTACAATTTAATAATACACAAAAAATTATGTGACTTTTCACTGATTTGTACTAGTTTTATGACTTTTTCATGCCTGGAAATGTGCCTGTGAAATTTCCAGGTTTTCCATGACCGTTGGAACCTTGCTCAAAATCTTCCTGAATTCACCAACAGAGTAGATATTTTTTTTAACACAGCAAATTGACTTGGCTTCTTTCACAAACATGAGAAGAAGGCAATGGGCAAATGAGTTAAGAAATGACCCAAAAGTCAGCAAGAAATTAAGAAAAAAATAGAAAATTAGCTGACAAATAGTAATAATAATACACTGTATTTATAAAGCGCTTTTCTGGAAACTCAAAGTCACTTTACATTAAAAAAAACATTCATGCACAATTGATGGGGAACAAAATAATAATAAAAATAATTCAATGAATAAAATAAAAAACAAATTTAAGAAAAAAGGGGGGGTGGACTTGAAAGAGTATTTAAAAAGTAACTTTGTAAAATAATTTTGAAAATATATTCATGACAATTCTGCATATACTTTTCTAAACATTTTTCCCTTGTTTTTTAAAATAATTTGTAAGTTTTTTTTTTTTAAATAAGATTTCTTTGCTCCAGAGGTTTAAACAATCCATGCTTGATGCTGTATTGCCTCACAACAAAAAACACAAAGATGGAAATTTACATATAAAAGCAACGCTCTTTATATAAAATCACATTTTCATTGCATAATTAGGGAAAAATATACAAAACATTCAATTTACTTGATTAAAAAGAACTGGATTAACATCCAGTTTGTGAGTTCATTATCTTGATGTTGCTCTTAAACCTTCGTCAGGTGATTCATAACCTGCAGGGAACCACACAGGCACGTAAAGAGCGACAAATGACGGCAACAGCAGTCGTGTGGCAGGCTGACCCACGCAAAACCTCCACTCTGAGTATTTCTTAGAGTCTGAACCTCAGCGTCATAAACGGGGGAGGAGGAGGATCAAGTGACTGCAGGATGTTAGCTCTCGTTAGAACCTGGAGCTTTTTCATTTTTATCCTCCTGACTGTCCCTGTTGAGTAAGAGTTACTTTCACTGTTCTTAGAATAGGGGGTGATGAATGATTTGTTTTCTGCTCGACAAACCATTTTTGAGTCTCCACCAGTCGTAAAGATGGTTTAAAAGTTAACAGCATTTCTCGAGGAGTCAGCAGCTCAGTAAGATCCTTTTGAAATCGTCTCGATCACGATCTAGTCAAACCAAAAAGACTAGATTATTAATTTATTTCACCCTGAATGACTTGTTAAATTTACAGAATGTGTTTGAAAGTATATATAAAACCCCTCATGAGATAAACACGGACATAAAACAGCATGTGAATGTGGGGAAACCGTGATGCTGTGCTTTAGAGATGCACTCGGTGTAAGGACATTACACAATGTGGAGACAGACATGTAGCTGTCTTATAAAGTCAGACTCCAATCAGCTAAAAGAGGAGCAGGCGTGCATAAACGAGCCTCCTCAGACAGAAGGAGCAGCAGCTGTGGAGGCAGCTACTGACTCTCTGAGAACACCTTAAAGGGACAGTTCACCCCAAAATCGAAAAATACAAGATTTCCCTCTTACTTGCAGTGCTATCTATTAATAAAGATTATTTTTAGTTTGGCTTTTAATTGAAATTTACTTTATAACGTTACTTATTAATTTTTTTTTTTTTTTTTTTTTTTTTTATTTAAAAGAGGAAATGGCCTGAACAAAGTCCTAAAATAAAAATAAAATGAAAACAAAATAATAATTAAAAAATCCATTAATAGAAATAACGTTAAATATACAGTTATATAATAAATATATAAATTTTTTCAAGACATTTTCCCTCTCCATTTTTTAAGCTAATTTCCAGCTTATTTTCTTGTCACCTTTTAAGAATTTCTACACTTTGCAGGACATTTTGTATCAAGTTATTGATTGGCTTTTTTAATCAAACCAATTTGCTTCAGTTTCAAAGATTTAAATGCTATTAAAACGTGCCTGAACACAATACATGAAAACGATGTAAATCCAGGTTTCAAGGGTTAACAGGAACATTGAGGGGGGAAGAAAAAAAATACATAAAATCTCTGAAAAGGGAATTTACAGTTGAAAAACATTAAGTGAAGCCAGCAGCTGATCCTATTTTGGAACTTTTACTCTTTGCTTTACCACCATGCATTTTTTTCCTCCTTTGTTTTTCCTGGAACGCCCTGGAAGAACCCCTGCAGCACTGATACAGTGCTCTCATTGACATGAATGAGGAGTCTGGGGGTTTGAGCTGCAGAGCCATTGTTGACGTTAAGGGCTCATTAGCTGCTGTGCTAATCGGATGTGTTCAGACAGGAGCTGAAGACCTCCAGCTGGCTGTCGGAGGAGCGATACCTTCCTGTTTAATTCACAGAGATGTTAGACGTCAGTCTCTCGATCTTGCTGCAGAAACATTTCGCTTGTATGTTTCTGCAGTTTTTTTAGCTTCCAGAGTGTTTGACAGCGGAGGCCGGCTGTATGCAGAGTAAACACGCAGCTCAAAACTAAACAGAACCATGTGAAGGAGACCACGAGGACATGTTGGCTCAACCTCATACTGTAGAGTTTACTTTTAAAAGTGACCACAATATTCCTTAACCCCTTGAAACCTGAGCAAATCGGCTTAGTCTCTTTCAAAAACATGTAAAACAATAAGCAACTTCGCAAGTTCCTCATATAAGTCTTGTATAAGAAGCACAAACAAACAAAAAATAAAAAATAAATTCTAAGAAAAGAAAAATAAGGAAATGGCCTAAAAGAGTGCCAAAAATGCAAATGTAATTAACTTTAAATATCTAATTATAATTAAATATTTTTTTACTAATGATGTTTTTTTAAATATGTTTTCTCTTTCCTTTTTTCTGTCTTTTTTTCTTTTTTTCGGGGGGTCTATCTTCAACAGCTGACTAATAAAACTCTGCGTCACATGGCCATGAGCTGTAACAGAATATGAAGCTCTCTTATTGGATTTTTTCCCAAAACATTTGATATCTTTTGTGTCTTTGTCCTGATGAGTCAACCAAAAAGTCTTTCATGCTCGTCCCAGTGCTGAAAACACTTGACATTGTCTGCGGGACACATTAACCGCTCTTCTTGACTTTCACCTGCCCTGAGCTGTGACTGTTGTGATGATTCATGTCGATGAGTCACACTTTTTTATGCTATGTTATGACCGATTTCATCCTCCTTCTCTGCTCATTTTGCTGCTTTATTAGTATAACAAGTACAGTAAAGGGAGTGTTATGCTCATACAACTCTCCAACACCATAATCTGAAAGGATGACAATTTTGGTAAATTTCTAAAACTCATCATGCAATATTCATGTCTTAATTCTTGTTTGATTAGATTAAGGTGTGTATGGTGAATATTGGGTCAGAAACTGGAAATATTCATGTTTCAATTAACTTATATATATATATATATCATTAAAAAAACATGGTAGGAGTCGATCAGAATTGACTTCCACCTTTTCCTTTTCGGACATGAAATTGATGTGATTGTGATTTACGGGTCCATCCCTACTCTCCTATATATGGTCATGAGCTTTGGGTAATGACTGAAAGTATAAAAGCACAGAGCCTCGGTGATATCGATGAAGTGAGGTGTCTGGCACGGAGCCCAAAGGATTCTGGAAGACAGCAGCCACCCCAGCCACAGTCTGTTCACCCTGCTATCCAGCTGCCGCCGAGCTGCCAGCCTACAGAGCAGCTTCTCTCCCCAGACTGTGATACTCAGAAACTCGACGCCAAAAGATGTAGCAGCAGGATTTAAGGACAAATTTTGATTTCATTTTTTAAAACTTTTCTAAATGATACAAATTTTAGTCGCTGGTGACTTTGCTGGGCCCAGAGGGTTAAACTATATTTAAAAATGACTAATAAATGTACCTTGTACCTTGTATGTTGTGTATGGGGTATACCCACCTCTTTCTCTGGCTGTAGGAGAGAATATCTATTTTCTCCTCAGTAACCTACCCATCTGTACCTTGTAGTGCCCACCTTATCGGTGGGCACTACACTGCTGCCCAGAGGGTCATAGTTTGATGCATACAGGCACAGACCAAACATCTGTATTTGGGGAGTTGGGAGTGAGAATATGTTGAAAAAGACCGTGTGAATGTAAAGAAAAGGCAACAATGGCGGGTTTCCATTACAGATGAACAAAACTTAAGCAATATTTTCCAAATGTCGATAAAACACAATAACAGCTCTTGTGGCTCCTGCTGCATCATGAGGGAGCCAGTTCCTACAGACAAGCACAGCCATAGCATCATGTGACCTGGACAAGCCAAATTAGTCTTTCCATTGCAGTTTTGTGAAATATATTTCTTTGGAATTGAAAACGTTTTTTGCAATTTTTTTTTTAAATTGACATGTTTCCATAAGGAATATTTCATATTAGCAATAATTATAATATATATAACTATGATTTTTTTTTTCTGAAGTGAGCTTCAAAGCAACCTTCACCTTCCATATGATTAAATTAAAAAAAGTCCACTACAAGCCTGGACCTTCCACCAAATCTTCCACAAACGTAAACCCGAATCTGAGTCTAAATAAAGTCTTTCTTTTGTCTTTTCTCACTCACATATTCTTTGTTCAAACCACAGAGGAAACAAGTCAGATGTCACGGGGGAATTTTCAAGACTCTGCATTTGTTTTTCCACTCAAAGTGACAAAGTGGGACCTCCCCTCATAGCTCTCATTTACGTGCACTCAGTAACCCTGATTCTGCGAAGAAGCAGATAAAAGTATCAGCCTGATCAAAGTGCAAGGTCAGCAATAATCTCACCTCAAACACCTGAGTTTGTATGATTTTTTTTCTGACTTTCAGGCTAATCTCTGGAAGGATGCGTGATGATAATAACAAGACTGTTTATTGTCAGACTCCTCCACTCTTCATAAGCAGCGTCTGTGCTCAAACACATAATAATACCGCAACACAGTGTCCCCCTACATGAGACCAAGAGATCCTTTTTAAGCATCATAAAAGATCATGGGTTTTAAGAGTCATAAAGACGGTTTCACAGTCTTTCAGGCTGCTGTTCATTTCAGTAGTTGCAGGGACATGTGAGTGCAGTGATGTATCACAGCGAACATCACGTCTCATTCAAACAGGATTCATTTGGAAACTCTTGTAACTCTGGTTTCTAAAACTTTTTTTATTGTACTATTCTAAAACATCTTTTCCCACTTACTAGCAGTGCTGAAGTGTAACAAGCTATGTGAATGTAGAGACACCCACACTGATTTCAACTTTGAAGGTATTCACGTCACCTGACAGTTGGCATAGCTGCAGTAACATAATCAGGTTGTTGTTGCTGCCTGCATGGAAACACGAGTAAGGTCAGAGTTTTAGGAAGCAGACTCTGCGGAGTCTCCTGCACCTCCCAGCTACGATCCATCGACACCAGGACGCAGCAGAGAGAATACAAATGTGTGAGAGAGACAGTGAGCTGCCTCCTTTAGCATGCTAATGACGTGTCGATGGTTTCACTTTAAACAGTTTTACGCATTAGAAGGTGTGTGTGTGTGTATGGGGGGGGGGGGTCTAAACTACGAGGTAAAAACCTGCAGCTGCCATGTCTCAGTCACTATGACACATTCAGGACATTTAAGTGATGTTAGAAAAAGTCGTATATATTGTGTTTGTCCGTTAAGAGAGAGATTTAGTAAAAACAAACCAAACCAAAACCAACAATGCAGGCTGAATGTCTGCTGGAGGAAGGGTGAGCATGAGTCAACACCTGGGCCAGCGTTTATAACTGTGAAGGCCCAGGTGAGTGTAATCAAACTGCCTGATGAGGCTGGCCATGTCAGCCTCCAAGACAGTGGAAGGGGCATCACGATACATATTAACATGATCATCCACAGAAAGTCGAATTTCACAAAGTCGGTCTAATACATGTAGATAAGCCAGCTGGGGGTCAATTTATTCTTTCATGTATGCGCCTCAACCGGACCTGAACTGGCCTCTGTGCATGCTCCACAATCCCTGCACCGGGCTTTGACCTAGAAGTCAAACTGTATAAATTCATAGAAGAAAGCCATAAGAAAAAAAAAGAACGAAGAAGAAGTAGAAAGTATCAACATGGTGAGTAGTGATGCAAGAACCACTCGTGTTTGTTTTCATTGTTCGACATGCAACCTGTCTGCCGCTTGCAAACTTGTTTGGTAATGTGAAGTAATAGGTCAACCAGAAGGTGCAATAACCACTAGCTGAAAGGGGGCATATTGCCACTTATTGTGGCAGAGTCTGAAATACTTCTGGCAATGAATCAGTTCTCCCCGGTGCTTGTATTCTGGGAAAAGGACAGTAGTCCAATTACATGGCCTAATCAAGCTCTAACGGTAGCTCTACTTAACTGTGTCAACATGTTCTGGTCCTAACCCATCACGTGATGCCACTCTGTCAGTGACCCTCTGCGTCTACTCGTGACATTTTAGCTATCCTTCTGTTAGCTGTTTACGATCCCAGATGCCGTTACCGCAATGTCAACAAATGCACATGGTGGGATGAAGCAGTATGGTCCCGGTTCTGTCTGGCCGTTTTCATGTGACACCGTATGTTGCATGTGGATGCGCCCCGTGCCATCTCTGATGCAGAACAGTCCTAATGTTTACACAGCAGCACATGGCAACCAATGTGGGTCGTCACAATGGTTAGGATGAAGTCAGATGCTTAGGTTTAGGCAAAAGAGGTACATGGTAAACCGTACAAAAGTCTGTTGTTTGTGGGACATCCATCTCCCCTCCCGCCAGCCCAGCATTATTACCTGATGCTGTCCTTCAGTGTTTCATGTGCACGCGACCGCTTCCATCCAACTGTGTTCTAAAGTGACGCCGCCCATGTGAGTTGCATGAAGACATGCACAGTGCCATTTGGCCGTCCGCTGGCATATAATAACACCACCAGTTCTGTCCAAACGCATACTCATCTTACGCCATCCAGCCGCGTTCTGGTTTACAGTGAAAGGTGGCCTTTGGCATCATGCTCGTACGCTGAAAGCACTGACAGAACTAATGCATTTGACAAGTTGGGAGTGAGAACAGAATAACGGTGCATGTAAACCTGTACTGACTGAAAAGAAAACTGCCGTCTGCAGGGGTTAACACACATGAAAACTGAATGTCTAAAAATTGTCCAGAGGTAACTGTGAAGTGATCAATCAGGCATTCATCAGACAGCTTCTGCACAGAGCTGGGCACGATCAATACACTCAGTTCAGTTACTGATCACGTCTGAAGGTAATAATAGCGACTGGCAGAATCAGAATCTGTCTGCACTGTGTTGAAAACTGAGAACTACCAAATGCAGCGAGGGAATTAAACCGCACTCAAATATCAAACCAGCAGAATCATATTTCTGATATTTTGCCTGATTTTAGTTTGTGGTTTTGCAAATTAACTATTATTTTATGTCTAGTATTTTGTGAAACTTGGCATCGCACCTACAGCAAGTTAACCTTCAAAGACAGCCTCTTTAGAAAAGTGCTGAGCATCGTTAGTAAGTACAAACTCTTCTGTAGTTTGAGTGTGAAGCTTTTGTACCTCAGAAAAGGCTGGCAGCAAATTACATTAATTTTCTCTGCATGAAACTAGTTTAACAAGAGCGACTGCACACAGAGAGACAAAGAAAAACACACACTCAGATACACAGGCACACATTTACACTTTCTTGGCATCACCACAGGCTGCACACACACACACACACACATACACACACACACACACACACGCACACAGTGCCAGCCCGCCAGCCCAGCTCTGCATCTTGTGCTTATGACAGAGCTCTGATATAATAGCCTTATTATTTTAACATGACGCTCATAGCCAGTGACGTGCAAACAGGATACGCATCGTCAGAGCTGGCTGGCGGCCCTCAGGGGAGCTCCTGGCCAGGCACTGGAGCAAAGGGTTCTGGGTAATGGGTTACAGATGAGGGGAATGTAGGGCAGCTGCGTCAGCCTTGGAACAAGCTAGAAGGACAGTAGATTTACCGGCTGTTGAGTCACATCCAGGCTAAATGTGGATTTATCATCTCAGTGTGAACACATCATGATGAAGATGATGAGTGAGAGCAGCTGCCACACACTCCGAAACATAAACTGAATGAAATTATCATACCAAGTCTACAACAATTAATGTTCAGAAAAACCTCAGAGGAAAAGCTGTAACACAGAAGAAGCTTTTTTTTCACTGAATGTGAAAATCAATATTTTACGTAACAGCAACTTTCTCACTCATCTCTGGAGCCTGAAGGTCAGAAAACTCAGAAACTTGGCAACAAAGTCAAAGATTAGTATGACTGGTTTGAACTTTTAAGAGCAGCTTGACTGTTTGGATTGTGACACCCAAAGAAATGATGGGAAATTTGGGGATTTTCAACAGGTTACTTGTGAAAAAATCTAACTTTTAAAGATAAAGCAGGTATGTTTAAAACAATATTTTATCATCAGATTTGATGAAACTGAAATAGAGACAGATCATCTCTGAAAATGTTTTAAAAAATCTGCCTCAGGGGTGTAAATATAGACAGTGCAGACAATGCAGTTGCAATGGAGCCCCATAATTGGAGAGGGGGTCCTCCAACAATATGCTAAATGTAAAATGAGACCTTGAGGAGAAAACATCACCTTGGAAATGAGCATTTGTTCAAAAAACATTTCCTTGAATAGCAGCTATAGGAAAACATCCAATCAGAACCAAAGAGTCTCTACACTCTAAAAAGTATTTCAGGGGACCTTTCACTACAACTTATTTAAATGCATAGTTGCAGGATAAAAATTTGAATTTATTGATCTAGATAAACCTTTAAAGTTTTGATCATAATTTTGCACAAGCCACAGACAAAAGTGTGTTTAACCATATTGTGGCATATTCTGCATCACTTCTGTTAAACATCTTCATTTACGTAGTTATGTGAAGCTAAACGCCGACTGAGCTAACTGCCCTTTATTTTGCCATATTTTATCACATTTTTGTCATATTTCATCCTAAATCCGATGGTCTGGAAAATATTGAGTGTACTGGTCAATTGAGATTATAAATAAGATTTGCCAACGCAGCGGTTCAAGTGGTTTTTTGGGACATTTTGACAAGTTTTGACACATTTGGTTTTTTGCCCGCAATTCATTTTAACTTCTATAAATGTAGCTTACTACAGCTACATTCCTGCATGGAGGAACGTTTCAGAGCCATCTTTCCATTTATGACTCGTGTGTGTGTGTGTGTGTGTCTGTGTGTGTCTGTGTGTAGTATCGTGGCTCGGTGTCTGTATTCATAGTGTGGTTTTGGACCGAGTTGTGTTATAACCTTCTCTCTGAGCTCTGTCATTATTTCCTGCACAGTAGGAAAATAAAACAGGGATGAACTTCAGACTCATGGCTCCTTTTCTCTCTTCTCTCTCTTTACTCTGTCTGTTCCTTGCCTTTTTCCCTCCATCTCTCCTCACCTCTCTCATTTGTTTCCTCTCTCTCTCTTACCTTCTTTTTCCCTCTCCTTTCTCTCTTAATCGTGATGTGGCAGATCAGAATGAATGAGTCAGAATATTTGGGTCACTGAACTGCATGAGAAGCAAACACAGTCAGCTACTGTACAACGCCCACACACACACACACACACACACACACACACACACACACACATTGGGCTTGGTCTGTTATAGTTTGACTTTAAAGTGTCACTCCACCCAAAATCTAAAAACTAAATCAAATACTCCCCTGTGCCTTGGAAACAGTTTTTAATTTCCTCTTTTATAGAAAGCAGCAGCCGTGCTCAGTTTATGTAACTTACAGTAAGTTCCAATAAAGTTGTCAAAGCAGAAAAAAAGAAAGCCATTTATAGCCACAGTTTATTAACCAGCACATTGACTCCAACTCACATCTCATTACAGTAATGTTCTCAAACAGCTGTCGTTTCTTGGATACAAAGGAAATAGTGCTTTTGCTGGGTACTAGTTACAGCAGCGGATTAATACACATTTGGTGCTCTTGTGAGTATTTGTTGAAGCCGGATGCTGCATTTAGGACTGAGTCATAATAAACTTCAGTGCGTGAGTTCATGGTGATGAAGGAACATGAAATCCAGTGCAACACTGGGGGTGACTCATGTGGGAGGATGGCAATGTTGGTCAGTTGGTCGGTTCAGGATTTTTCAGACATGTAAGACCTCTGACTGTTATATAAACCTGTATGATTCATTATCCAAACGCAGGATGGGAAGAAGTCAGAAGAGATAAAGACTGACAGCCTGTAGATTTCAAATGTAAACACGGAGCAGAGTTGTGGACTTAAGTAAGCTGACTCAAACAATTTTGATGACTTTAAGTTTGGTATACACTGGGGGATTTTGGGCTGTGACACAAACGTGATAAAGTTGGTTTGCTCTGAAACGGTGGTCCTACGTCGCACAGTGAGAGAGGTTCAAGGATGGCTGTTGTCATGGTTGTGTGATCAAAAAACAGCCTGGGATGAAATTGTGACAGTGCCAGGAATTTGGGAGGAGCATCTCACTGTGTGACTGCTTTTACGACCTACGTCTATTATTCAACCAACAGAAATGCAGCATGAAATGACGCATTGTTCAGCGCGACTCTGCTAAATGTGTGTAGGTTGCAGCCTGTGATTCAGCAGGTGATATCATCATACAGTCTGCATACATCAAACTTGATGTTGTACCCAAGTTTATTGAGATCCATGTTGCAGAGTGAAGTTGCACTAAACTTCTAGGATTGCAAAATGTGTAGGAGGCTTTAGACTCGACCTGACAAAATGAAAGAATTGTAACCCGGCTCGGACTAAACACCAATGACGCATACCTTCACTTAGACTTGAGCCTTATGACTTGAAAATACTTGATACCATTCCCTAAGCCCAAAGTTTATAAACTAAGCTATTTTTAAAAAGTGGGCAATAAATCATTTAAATTTTCAACCCTAACCCATGCCAAGCAAGTTAACGCTTTATGATTAAAAAAAAAAAAAAACTTTGTAAAACTGTATCTGAAACACTTTTTTGGCTTTTATAGGTCACTTGATGCTATGAGCTTGTCAGTAACTGGCTCCCTTATGATGCAGCAGGTGCTACAAGAGGTGTTATTGCATTGAATAACTCTTCAAAAGTTAAACGGATCATCCAGAAGTTTTGAATCCACAATTTGAGCAAATCTGTAATGGAAGCTACTATTTTCACCCAGTAACCATATCTAATTAACCATGTGTGTTAATGTGTTTGAGCTGTTGACGCATAGAAGCACTGATGGCTGCCCTGTGCGTTGCTAACAGATGCCGAGGGGCAGGACAAAATGTTGACAAGTGTTTGACAGCCTGGGAAAGACAACAGGTTGAATGATGCCAAATTTGATCCATTTTATTTTTAATTTTATCTTAGCTTCATTTCTTCACCTCCTTCCATCGACTGCATGTTTTGAACAGAGTGTGCAGGAAAACAAACCAAAACAATGTGTGTGTGTGTGTGTGTGTGTCTGTGTGTGTTTGTGTGTATTTAACACACTTACCATCGTGACACTCCCTGCACTCTTTCATAAAACAACAAACCTTATCTGTCACTAGCTGATGAAAAGGCTTTTATGGCATCTGAACCGATCAGCTAGCTGCTATCTGACACACCTGACAGTCACATCCAGTTGCTAGCCTTGACCTACATAGCAGCACACACACACACACACACACACACACACACACACACACACACACACACACACACCATAGTTATTGTTATATTACTTAATGTGACACTTATGTGATTGACATACTTTCTCAGACCCTAAAAAAAATAAACTTATCCGAACCTCTATCCACATTAACAAACTGTTCTTTCCTCGGCTTCTGTTACTCTGTGAACATAAAAATTTTAGTTCCAAAATAAAACACTCACCATTCACAAAACCTGCAAAGTGTATCCTTAAAGGGCGATTCCAACATGTTGTTCATTTGTTTTCCTGGTTTTATCCCTTTATGACACCCCGCTTCTAATTACCCTCCATCTCCTGCTTGGCAGCACTAAAACATTGATACAAACTAGTCTGCACCGAGTTTAAGACTGAATAAATAAGAGATATTTCTATAGTTTTCACAGACCTCCGTCCATGCTGCTTTCTTCGGTCTGTTCTCCAGTCTGGCCATGTACACAGCTCTGCTCTACTGGCAATGGGAAAGCAGTCTACACCCAGTTTTTCAGGTTTAACTGTGTTTGAAAAACCTACATGCTAATGTTGGTGGAAAACGGGGAAAAAAAACAAAACCCTGGAGCTTTCAAACTAAAAAAAGGGGTCAACAGAGTTTTAAAGGGATCCATTTTAGGGGTTTGTAAATGCAAAAGTAGTGTTGATGCTAGGTGTGAAGATGAAGGGTAAGGGTTTTTAAAAACAAATCTATGTCTTCTTTTAACCTCCAAAAATATGTCGTTCATTATCCAATCTGTCAATCAACCTGTCAATCAAAACACAGCCAATCAATATTTTTATTTACCTTGTCAATGCAAAGGACTTTGAACCTCTGTTTTAAATAAATGACACCACAAATAAAATTATCATTACTGTAGGTTACTGTTGAAGTTAGGAATCCTCTGTAGAACCTTTAAGTCTGAACAGTTCACTTTTTTAAGGTTAAAATTGACAGAAAATAAAGAAAACATCTGACTTTTGGCAGTCAAACTGGTGAAGCAAATGTTTTTCCAGAGGCGATTTCAAGAGAAACACCTACGCTGCACAGAGACGAGATAACATAGAAACTGTGGAGAGTAAAACACACACACACACACACACACACCTGACTGGCACATGTCCACCTGCTCCACATGCACACTGGGACACATGGACTGAGCTCAGGTTGCACAACACATCTACCTGCTGCCTCACACTTTGCCCTGAGAAAACATTCCCATATCTCTGCACCTGGGAGGGGTTGCCGGGGGTGACAGGTGTGTGATGGTGAGCATTTTTACACAGAAAAACGACTGTGGATTTCTCATGACTTAGAGTGACATGTTGAATCTGACTAAACTTTGAAATCCAAAATCAGCTGCGGGGGTGACCTCTTATTCATCAGGATCTATTGTTTTTGTCATATCCTTGTTTATAAAACTACACTGCATGTTATTACAGGCAGCACAGAGGGAGGGATGCTGCTTGGCCGTAGTGAGAGCAAGGACAGTGACGGAGGTTAATGACAGTAGGCGGGTTTCCATGACATATTTATGCAAAACTTAATGGTGCATGGTGGGTTCTGCGCTGCATTTTAATATGAAAGTAAATTTCTAAATATATTCTTTCACATTTTCATTGTATTACAGGTCAACATGTAGCAAAACTCTGATTGGCTGCTGGTTTTCTGTGGCCACAATACAGCACTTCAAGTTTAACAATCACCAACTGTGGTTTGGCCGCACTTTGCCACAGAATCAAATGGCCATGACGGCTTTCCACAGACGTTGCACGGCAGCAAGCTAAACTTCGCTGTTGCTTGGCGTTTCCGGTGATAAACCAAAGTTGCCACAGGCTTACACGCTTCTCTCGTCCATCTAGTAATGGTAAGTGTGACAGACACGAGTGATTGCAGCACAGAGATCCAAAAGCTTCTCCAAGTTTGTACAAATGGTCAACAACAGTAAACATGGTCTGTTGTTGGCAAAAAGTTTGCATTTACCAAAACTTTGTAGGTTTGTATTCTCAGTCAATCCCTTTGATTTAAACTTTTATTGTTCGCCTGTTAAAAGACAGGCATAATAACTGAAGGAATGACTAAATTCTAATCAGATTTGTTAATCAGCTGTTAAAGCTTTATAGATATGCTCTGCTAGATTGTTTTAATAATCCTCTATAGATGTAGAATTATACAGTTAAGATATGTAAAAATATGCTAAATTTCGCCAACTTCCTTTGTGGATATATATCGATTTGTGACTCTGTGGGTGTGTGTGTGTGTGTGTGTGTGTGTGTGTGTGTGTGTGTGTGTGTGTGTGTGTGTGTGTGTGTGTGTGTGTGTGTGTGTGTGTGTGTGTGTGTGTGTGTGTCTGTGTTTGCAATAAAACCACACAGACTTCAACTCTCATTCATTATTTAATTACATCAATATTAAAAAAGTGCTGCTTGGTAAAGAATAACATTTATTTTAAATTCAAAATAAAACAAAGAAGAAAGACTAAAATAATTTATGATACAATAACAAAAATATTTACATTTTTAAAAAAAGAAAAATCTGTACAATATTTAAACCAGAAAGAGAGAAAAAAAACTCAAAACATTACAGGCCAGACTGCAGCCAGGTGGAGGTAGGTTTTATCATGCTAAGAACAAAAATCATCCCGGCTGTCTGGTTAAAACCTTCGAATCTGAACTTCAGGAGGTGGTTCTCTGTGACTGTGACACAAAAGAAGGTAAAACTGGAAGATGTTTGGAAGAAAAACCGGGAAGCCAAAGCCTCCCTGAATAAAAAAACTGTTGGAAGCAGATGAGGTTTTAATCAGACGGCGACATAATCAAACAGGAAACAAAAAGTCCTGAACAGAAATCATTTCAAGGCAGAACAGGTTTAAACACCAAAAAACCTCCAATCTCATTATTCCTCTCAACCAGGGTCTGTTCAAGTACACTCAGTCTGAGGGAGGAAGAACTCTATCGATACAAAACAGGATGCATTTTAAGACATTTGTAATGAAATGTGCAAATGGAAAACATTTGCTTTCATGTGTCAAACAGCACATCAATGGATAACATTGGCAATAATTGATATTTAGCGTAAAATAGCATTCAGTTAACATTTGAATCCATGATCGATATTTCAAACTTCAGATACAGCTTTAAGTACAAGTTCAACAAGTCACCTGAGATACAACAGGCTCCTGGCGAATATGTACAGCATTTATTTTTAATTTTCTTTAAATATTACCTGGTACCATGCCTCTCTTTGGCTGCTATTTTGTATCTGTGTATTTAGAAATATCATTTTTAATTGAGCACAATGTGGCTCCAGTGAGGGCCAGCTATCTTTTAAAAACGGGAATGTTGGTCAGTGGCCTGAATCACGTAACACGTACATGGTTAAAATCTTATTTTTAAAAGGGAAAATGCATTTTGTCACTTTAAACTTTAAGATCATGATCAATTTGTCACTTAATTACAGCATATTCAGGGTCATAATGTGATTCTCAACAGCCTCAAACTTTTAGAATTTTTTAGAGAATCGATTATTTTCCAAGAAGGTTTGATCAAAGAGGGCCACTGACGAATAAATCACAATGATATTTAGACAAATTCCACTGGATTAATGGTCGTCTGATAATAAATATGTGGGCCTTTTTTCTTGATTTACACTAGAAAAATGGCTGCTCTGTGAGAAATGGAACTAAATATCACAGTATTGCTGCTGCTGCAGCTTCCTCCAACTAGCTCCTTTAAATAATGTCAGGACGCCATCCGTCTGTCGCTCCATTCATACATGCATGAATCAAGTGTTATGCATTGGTTTCCATCCCGACTTTGGCTGATTTGCTACGACAGCGCAGCTCAGGGTTCAGTCCGCCTCCCGGCTCGGTCTCCTCACAACCTGAATGCTTTAATATGGCTACCTTTAAACACTTTTACTGAAGACAAACACTTAAAAATCATTTTTCATGTTTTCAACTGGAGAAAACACACACATACTCTGAGGGGACCGAGCTGGTGGTGAACTGAGCCGAGGCCGAGCATAGTTATGTGTACAGTATCAAACCTGGTCTATACAGTACTGTCATTGACACACTTTAACCTGATAATAGAGTGGTGTTGGGCCCAAGGGTCCGCCTGAGGCCAAACAGGGCTGAAAGCACACTGAAGAACATTTTTCCTGATCAAAAAAATGTCAAATAGCATTGGGGTTTGGAAAAAAATTAACTGGAATTGACAGAAGTGCAGTTGTCCGAATAATTTGGAAGCCGCCATCAGACAAACACCTGTCAGAGTGGAGGGATCGCTGGTTCGTATGGCTATAAGACGTCCTGAAAACACAATATTCAAGTTTCATTCAACAACTACTCTGATGTGGCTTCCAATTATTCGGCCAAACGAGGGCTTCAGTCTTGCACCATTTGGCATCCCCAAGAGCAAAGATTCCCAAATGGGATGAAATAAAGAAACAATAAGCAAAGTGATGCTGTCGTTGTCTTTCAGTGTGCGTTCAGCCAAGCTAAAATAAAAAATAAATCTGCTTGCTCCATCCTTAAAAAAAACATCCTACTCTCTACAACAGTCAGCAGTCAAGGCATGAGAATGATCAACTCTGAGGCAATGAGTGTGTCGTGTTTGTACATGGCAACGGTTGCAGGTGTGACTCGAAGCAGTCCAGAGATATTTGTTACCATCAAGTCCTTGAAATGTCAAACTTTGTGCGCTCTTTTCAGCATGACACGCCATCCCTTATCCCCACCCAACCCCCTGTCTTTGTACAAAGTCTCTTCCCTTATCCACCCTCGCCCCCCTATTGTCTCTTTAACAGCTAAAACTTGCCCCACGTTTCGCTCCTGGACCATTAGCTGCGAAGCTGCTCCAGCCTCGCTTTCAGCTCCTCCTGTTTGGCTCTGAGTTTGTCCCTCTTGGATTGTAATCTGTGGCCCTCGTCCTCCAGGCCGTAGATGCAGTCTCTGGCCTTCTTCAGGATCACCACCTTGGATGCCTTGTCGTTGTGCGACAGCTCGGGCACGTTGTCTCGAAGGCGCACGAAACAGTTCTTCAACTCGTTGCGCCGCTGCCGCTCCATCACGTTGTGTGTCCGCCGCCGCTCCTCCTCATCCTCCGTCTCTGTTGAGTTCCGCGAGGAGTGGTGGTAGTTGTACCGTGACGAGGAGGATGACGACGACGAAGAGGAGCTGCGAGAAGAGTGGTGGAAACGTGACGAGCCGTCGCTCCCTCGCGAGCGCTTGTTGGACGAGGAGGCGGATGAAGGCGGCGGCGAGGCGGGACACGGCGCGGCGTAGTTGTGTTGCAGCTGGATTTCGAAGTGGTGGCGTTGGAGAGCTCGCTGCTCCTCTTCCTGCTTCTGCTGACGGCCAGACTGGTCAGCCAATGACTGCCGAGGGGAGGGGCTGGAGGAGCAGCGCACCACAGTGACCACATCGATCTCCTCCTCTGTCAGAAAGAAGAGAAGGGTGAGATGAGTTTTCTGGCGCAACCTTGTTTTCTGACCCTTGTGGTAATTTCATCCACCCTGTGATGGTGTGACGACATTTCAGCTGACACCAACAACAAGAGTGTAGACACTGTACTCCTCCCCCCCCCCCCCCACACACACACACACACACAGAGATACCAGTAAGTGACAATCTGGCCCACTGTAAACAGCCATAAACGTGCAGAATCTTACAACTGTTTGCAAACCGTAACTCTGTTATTGAGTGAAGGCGGCTCCAGATTACAGCAACAGTTGAATGAATAAACAGTCGTTACAGTTCTGATGCTCTGAAACGTACAATTAAGTGTTTCATGTTAAATCAGGGCATGAAAAGCTATTTACTGTTAAAATGAATCATTGGTTACATATTTGTTTAGAAGCTAAAAAACAAAAAAAAAACCCCTTTTTTTAAAACCATATTTTCACAATGAATTTTCCTTCAAAGGAAATAAAATAGTCAGCCTCTTCCTCTCTGCTTTATGGATGCCAGGGGGCTCGAGTCGGTGAAATGACTCATTAGGAGTTAATGGACGGAGCCGCAACTGTGCTTGCAGAGCATGAGTCACTCACACACACACACACACTCTCTCAGTCAATTATCTCTCCTAAAACCTCTCATCTACTCATGTCAGTCAACAGATAAAACCCTGCCCACGCTGAAACAACATCCTCGAGTCATAAAGGCTCTCATGGATTACAGGTGGGCGGCCGGCATCCCGATAAACTGAGAGCAAAGAACAATTTTGGGCTCAGCTCCACTAAACATTAACTGTGAATTATCAATGAAACGCCAGTGAGGCGGTTCAGGGCGAGGAGTGTTTATACTGATAAGCTGCACAATAACGAGGCGGGAATGAGACTAAAGTACCAAAACATCACGATCCTAAAGGTATTACTGATAGGAGTCATTTAAAGTGGCTAAACTTCAATACGAGTGAAAGTCATAACTCCAAAATGAGATCTGAACTCACCAGAGTCGCTGGATGAGTAGGTGGACAGCTCGCCGCCTGTTGAACCGTAGTCTGATGTGGCTTCGCTGGGCTCCTGAGTGTCCATCAGGTTCTGGCAGTCCAGCGTAGAGCCGGCGATCTCCTCAAAGATGCTGGTGTTGATGTCAGACAGCAGCGGGCTGGAGCCGAGCATCGACGAGACCAGCTTCTCCTCCAGGCTCTTGTCGCCTGCCAGGCACTGCCACAGGCAGTCCTCGCCACCCTCCTCCAGCGGGGAGCAGGGCTGGCTGGGCTTGCCCTCCTTCTCAGCAGCATCAGAGTGGAAGAAGTCGCAGTTCCAGTTGAGCTGCATGTCGTGGTCCTCCAGCAGGATGTCCGATACATAGCTCAGCTGGTCCTCCTTGGAAAGGGGCTTGCTGCCGCCCAACCCCGTCTTCATCGGCGGGGACTGAGGGGGGGTCGGCAGCGACTGGAGGTCCTTCATCAAACTCTGGCAGAACTCATCGTCAAACAGCAGCGGCTCTGAGTAAAGCCAGTCCTGCGACTGACTGAAGCTTTGCAACATTTTTGTAGAATCTGGAGAAAAGCAAGAAAAACCACAAAAAAACTAAAATCAGAGAGGTAGTGAGGTTTAAATCCAGAGAAGCTGAGCCAGTAGTGTGTTTAAAGCAGCTCCGAGTCTGTGAGTGGTAAATCCCAGCAGCAGCAACACGTGTTGTAGTGAAAGTTTACACCAGTTTCCCCAGACTGAGACCCCAGCCAGTAGTGAGGCACCTTTTATCTGTGTTTACATCACTATAGCCCCGCCCAGCTGCTCCCCTAGGGAGGCCGTAAATCACCCCAAAAAACTTCCCCTCCCCATGACATCATATGAACAGCTGGGAGAGACAGAGACAGAAACTTAACACCTCTCTCTCCACAATTTACAATTTCCCTCTCAAAAAGTTAATAACACCTAAATGGAGCCTGGCGGCCTTGTGACATGAGAAACAAAACCTTAAGAAAAAAGGCTGACCGGCTTTTGTTTGTCCTCTTTTTTTTGTTACCCAACACTAAAAACCTCTGCTACTGTTTCACAGACATGACCCACAGCTTCCCTGCAGGAGATCACAACCTCTATCTAATTCTACTTTGTTTAACACAAAGACAGTTACCATTTAAAAAGCACAGAAAATACTGTATGTAAACCAGGCAGGACATGCTGGTTTTCTGCTCTTTCATTATCATGTCAGAAAAGCTTTAAAATGCATTAACACAAAAGAATAAATCCTGTGATTATACAAACACAACTGAAAGTCAATTTTATTTATTGAGACCATTGTAAGAAAAAATGAAAGTGGACAAAGTGGGGAAAACCCTGTGATATGTCTTTGGCGTCTTATGGTATGTGCATGTATAGCAGGCTGTGCTGGAGAACAAAGCAGCAGTGTGTGTGGTGCAGACAGGCTCCGGGAGTTAAAGGCTGCCTTTCTTTACCATCACAGTCTGAGAAACCTGAGTTAACAACGTTAATAGTCTGTTACAACACCGTAACAAATGAATACTTAATAGTGTTTATAATGCCATTTTACACACTCAACGTAAGACTATACTACTATTAATCGCAGACGACTTTCTGCCATAATCTTGAAGTACCAGCGACAAAGTACAGAGTGTTCATAGAAAGTAAAATAAAGTGACGCACCTACAAAACGCTAAAATCTCAATGAGGTTTTGCATGTAGATCCGCTAAAGCTTCGTTCTTCATTGGCTGCGTGGAATTTTGCACGAGATTAAAATTTTACTTAGAAAAAACACAATGTGCATTTATTTTAAATCGGATTTTGACATACCACACATTTACTGCAAACATGCAAAAAGCCATGTGTCTAAATAAGTTTGGTGTTAAATAAAAGCACAACCAAAGTCCTTTAAAAATCCTAAAGGTTAACTCGGTGCACGGGTCATTTAAACCTCGCGTGGGTTCACCCAGCGCCGGGTCTCCACGTGAAACCGGTATTCTTGATGTTCAACAAATCAAGAGAATATCTAAGGCAAATATATAACGAATAAATGTAGAAAATTACAATTGAACACGCAGTCTTGACTTTAAAGTGCCATTTTTAAGTGATCTTAACCCAATTTTAACCGGTTTGCAGCTGTCTTACCTTCAACAGTCCTCACAGGAGAGAAATTCAAAATGAAGAAAAACTCGATGAAAACGTCCAAAATATCCGAGTAAAGTCCACAGAGAGGTCAAGCTACAACTATCAGCTCGAGTGAGATTTTCTGCGTGTGAAATTAAAGTTGGAACAGGGCAGCATGGTGTTTATCTCCTGTCAGATTTCCTCTCCGCTACGGGCAGACAGAGTAGGTGTGGCTGGCGGGGTCGCTCGGTTTATATGTTCGCCACCCGCCGGTGTCCTTCCGCCGCGTCCAAAATCGCGCCAAAACGTACAAACAAACAATATGTCATTTGTGACAATCAAACCTATGGCGTTAATATGCACCATCGGTTCAAATTCCGATTAAGTCCAGGCGGAAACAACGGGGGAAGCGTCGATTTCGGCAATTTCGCACTGAAGTCCGGGTCTATTTTGTCGTCCTCGCGGAGTGATACCGCGCGAGCAGGGATTCCAGGAAAATGGTGGCGGGTAAAAGTTAGGACAGAAACACACGTGGATTGTGAGGAGATGCCGGGTGTCTTACTGCCTGTCTCCCTGCCTGTCTGTCTGTCTGTCTGTCTGTCTCGCCTCCGGCGGCCGCAAGGAAGAGCGAAATCAATTTAAAACCATTTTATTATCAAATATACGCTATAAAAACAAAAAAATACCCTAATGAGCGGTGCGTTCAGGGTCAATAATGCGTATTTAGATGCATTAATGATTCGTCACATGCAAACTTACACAGTCATTTGTGAGGAATGTGGTGCAGTAAGCCGGTGTGGTATTTTTACAGCGTGTTAGAGACTTTACAGTGTGTTTTCTCCCCCTATCTGTCGTATGATGACAGACAGGCAGGCAGGCAGGTAGACAGGCTGAGAGCTCTCAGAGCCACGTTGTCCTTTAATTCCATCTCTTGCAGGGGTGTTTCACCATCCATCCATCTGTCCCCAACTCCTCCTCCTCCTCCTCCTCCTCCCCTACTACTAGCCTACTATTACTACTACAACCACAAACTATCTCAAACTGTCATCTATCCTCCATAGTTTTAAAGCAGAACGGTATGCATCGCTGCTGCACTTTCAGTTCAATGTATGTAACTTTACTCAGTTTTAAAGGTTACTGTACATATGCATGCGCATTTTTTGTTGTCAAATTAAAGTTGTGTGCTGTAAACACACTTTTTTTGTGTAAAAAAGTTTTGCATTTTTTTTTATATTTTATTTTTTCCTTTTTTTCTGTTCTCTTATAAAGGCTACTGTACATATGCATATACATTTTTGTTGTAAAATCTTTTTAGTATTTGAATTTACAAAAATGTTTTTGCATGCTTTTTGAATGTTTTCATTTATTTTTAATTTTATTTATTTATTTTATATTTTTTGCACGTTTTTATGTTAAACCAGAAACACATGAAACAATGTCTTATAAAGGCTATTGTATATATGCATACATTTTTAATGTTGTAAACAATTTTAATATTCCCTTTTTAAAAATGTTTTGGCATGCTTTTGTGTATTTTTTCAATTTTTTATTTATTATTTATTTTTTGCTCGTTTCTGTTAAACAGTGGAAACCTGAAACAAATTGCAAAATGCAAAAATAACCCAATCGCTTTCACAGACAATACGCACAAAAAGCAATCAAATAAAATGCAAAATAAATCGATAAATAATGTCATAGTAAGTGGTTGACCGGACTGTGCATTGAGATGAATGAACTCCAAACAGCCCCACTCAGATACCGCAGCCCTCCCTTCTCCTCCTCCTCCTCCGCTCCTCTCGTGCGCTGCACGTTACATAACGGACAAGGATTCGCCGGTACACGTGCGGACGCCTCGGCCAATCAGAGCGCGAGTCAGCCCCGGTTCACGTGAGTTCCCAGCGAGCTCCAAGGGATCTTGTAACAGGATCTCGAAGTCTTTATACACATTAATTTACATGCAGCTCTTTAAATGTACGCACGCGCCTATTTAACATGATATTTTGACACAAGAGGGTCCAGTTGATGTTCATCTGATATTTAATAAATATATGTCAAGTAGCATAGTGTACATTACAATGGCTTTATTGATTAAAAATATGTTTTTGCTTAAATAATTGCTGGTAATGTGTGTTAAAATGGTAAAAACGTGCATGAAGTCTGGTTTATACATAAAGCAATCTTGTAAATTAAGCTCAATTCCACCTCTAAGTGTCACCATACCTGTAAATAACCCTGTAAATAAATCTGTAAATAAACAGCTGCTTTATGTTTATTGATATTCATGCATGCATTTTTCTGTACACATTTGGCACTTTTAGGGGTATAATCACAGCCTTGTTGGGAGTCTATCACATGGAAACTATTTCTGCTGGGTGTGAGTGGTCTCCTTTTTTTCGGTGGAGGGGGACTGCAGCATAATCCCACAAAGAAATTAGAAAAACCTGCACTGCATTTTTAAAAAGTCTGCTGTTCCACATTGGCAGGATGGGATTTCAGTGTGTAGCAGCTGATGTAGGGCGGATCACAGCAGCAGAGGAGCAGAATAGAACATTTTGCACACAAAGAGGGAGGATGTGGAGTTGAATAAGTGGGTTAATGTGCCACCTACAGGCCGACTGGCAGACTGACTGACTGGCCTGGTTTCAGCTCCGAATGCTAAACCTCCTGGCTGGCTGAGTGACTCACTGGTTTAGTTTCTGACTAACTGGTCAATTCGGGGATTTACAAATTGTTTCAAAGAAATCCCACCCAAAACAACAGGTCAGTATTAGATCATAAAGTCCATTTGTTGATTTTAATCTTTGCTTAACTCGCTGTGCAGTGAGATGAACTGATCTTTTCTCATCAGCTGTGTAGGCTACATCCAAATTTGTCACTTTTGAATGAAGCTGAAATTGCTCACCACCTCCTTCATTATTAGGTAAACAAATTTCCCACAAGATGCACTTTTTTGAAATGATCATTTTTTCGGTTTATTAACAAACTTTCTCTGGCATGTGATGGTTTGGTTAAACCGAAACACTTGTATCTTGTACACTGCATCTTGTATTATTGAATGACATTGTGTGTGAGCTGATATCTGGAGGTGCGGGGGATGGTGAGTGGTGTGGCACCAAGGTGAGACGCCTGCCAGACCACCGTTCAAGACCAACAAATAAAAAAACTTGGTTTTTAGGAATCTCTACATTTCAAGCAGTGATTGTGAAACCAAAAGTGGTTATCTTTAATCAAAGCATAATGTGTTTTTAGCTATAATAAAGAGGTTTTTGTGCCTAAATCTAACCAAACATTGACAGTAGTGTTACTGAAAGGTAAAGAAATGTCAAGTTTAACCATTTACCATGTATGAATATCCATGGTTTGCCAAAATGTACAATGCCAAGATTTATTCTGGTGATGGGGTTTTATCAGTAGGTGAAGGGTCATACATACATTTTGCCATCTTGCTGGAATAAAACAACACAATTAAACTCATTGTTGTTTTAATGAGGCCTACCTGAAATTCTCTTTCTGGCATTTTCAGATTGAAATGGCAACAGTGTGTGTGAGGTAGTGCCCAAAATGAAGAGCAGCACAAAACAGCTAACTGGGATGCAATACGACTACATGGAACCAGTTACATAAGGAATTTTATAACCTGGTATCCTCACATTCTCTCGGTCATGCTTTAATTTTTCTACACAAATTTTGGTGAAATGAGCAATCCAAAAAAACCTCAGTAAATCTGACCTCTTTATTCTCTGCAGTGAAATGTGTTGTGAACATATTAGAGGTCAAAGTTAAATTTATTAACTTTTCTGCATAACCTGGTGTAACATCAGTAGTGCATGCCACTCCTACAACACCCGCAACATGATCTCGCACAAATTTGTGAAATGACCTCAACCTAACTTGTTGGTGGCACACAATGTGTCAAAATACATAGTAGTTGCCACAATTGGGTTTAAGCACCAAAACTACTGGGTTAGGTTTGGGAAAATATTGTGTTAAGTGACGTAAGTACATAAAGTGACATACGTACGTAAAGAGATGTAAGTACATATGTATGTAAGTGACAAGTGACATATGTATGTAAGTGACAAGTGACATATGTATGTAAAGTGACGTACATATGTAAAGTGATGTAAGTACAAATAGTGTAATAAGTACGAAAAAATGACTGCAGTATGAAAAAGTGACGGAAACGTGTTAAGTTAAGAAGTCAACGTTGACTTATAGTTTCCCAAATGGACACAATCAGCAGTCTCCTGGTTTAAAGTCCTGTGTTTGTTTGACACATCCAACACCCCAACCACATCCCTACATGAACTTTCTCACTCTTTAAACTATCCTCTGAATCATTAACCATTGCCTATTACATGATGTGGTTGGACAAGGGAATTTGTGAGTCCACCATGGCAAAGGATCCGAATTGACTTTCCATTGTTAGAATTTTTGTGGTGCCGGTATGTAATTTGAACATGTTATGTGCCACCACCACGTAACAAAGTGTTAAGAGGTCGTGGTCATTTAATGTATCTGTGAGACATTGTTGCTCTGAGAGAATGCAGCCACTCCCTACTGGAATAATTTCCTTACTCCGCACAATGTCACACTTCTGCTTTTGGTGTGAAATCCATGTTAGAACTCTGAACTCCGCTTCAGTAACCTTTGAACTCCTGACGGGTCGATTGCTTTCAGTGTCCAATGAAACCAGATTTTTATTTGTAAGAATGAAAAGATGACTGACTCAGGGTTGGATGAGTTGAACTGCAGACTCACTGCACTTGTGAAAATGCTGACCAGCTGACTGGTTGACTGGTTTCCACTGAAGTGATTCTGTAGTGACACTTAACCTCTTCACTGGTGGCTGACAGACTAAATCACTGTTCAGCTGCCTGCTGACAGACTGGTTTAGTTATGCTTTTAAGGCCTCTCTTGCACTAAATGAACACTGGGAATCTGGCACAGCACTACACCGGGGCAAGGGGGGCTATAGCCTCGACACAAATCTAGGTAGCCCTCGTTCACCCCATCAGATGTCATTTAAAATAAACAGGGAAAAATAACTCCTAATTGTTAAGCAATAAACCGCTATTAAAGTGTGTTTAAACGTCCTAAACATAAAAATAAAAAGTGAAAAAGACGTTATCTTTGTAGCATCCGACCATGTTGTTTCCACATTACGTCTTAAAGTTCATAAAGTTGGAATGACTTTTCAATTGGAAATTCAAATTTTGGATTTTCCGAGGAGCACTTGAATTCTCCATTCGTTGTTACACATATCAGCTTGGCCCCTTGCCTGCGTGCAGCGTGGAGCATTTGATGACCAAAGTGCGGGAAAAATGAAAATCCAGAACCAGATCCTATCTCAGAGGAGGATGATGAGAAAGATGATGACTCAGACTTGCTGGAGATAGAAAAAGTTGAGAAAAAATCCTGGTGCCGTGCCTGCTGGGAAGCTTTGATTGATGCCAAGTTTCCATGCTGTTTCAGCATATAGTGTCGCTGTCTGTTCTTATGAATACGACAGGAAACCAGGTAGACGGTAAACATGGAGGGGACTCCGGGAGGCGGAAGAACGTGAACAAGTCTGGGTTCTCTTGGACTGTTGAAAAGGAGGAGAAACTGGTGGAGCTGTGGAGTGAACAAGTTTTAATTTGTTGTGTATCTGATCCAGCTCTTATTTTGATTATAAATCTTAACTTCAATAAAAAAACGATTCATCTCTCATTCCCACAGGCTCCTTCCTCTAAAATAGTGCAGCTAACCAACAAAGGCTGGTAGCAATTTGAGGGAACAAAATGCAAAGTTTGTACACAAATGCAGTTTCTTTATGGATTATATCGATGTCGAATTGAAACTTATGACGCCTTTATCTTGTTTTTCTAGAGTTATGTGTTTTTGCAGACGTGAGGAATTGTTAACATGCCCTATTTCTTAAAGGGAGTCTGGTGTAATATTTTCCTCTAGGAGCAGGATGGGAAATAATGTCAGAAGGAATGTAGTTGTAGTCATGCAAAAAGTGACCCTGTAAGATTCTCAGTCTTTCCGAAATCTCATAGTGTGTGACTGAACGCTCAAAAGTCTTAAGATGTTCAACTTAAATCTTTTAAAGGTCTTTCCAAAGTCTTACAGCATAGGTTGCAAAAGTGTGTTGTTAAATGTGTGGTCCCAGGTCGCAGTTAAAAGCTTAATGTCTTTTAGTTGCTTGTCTGTTTAAATGGTCTAATTGCTGTCTGATGAGGTAAAAGGTTAATTAACTGACCGATTGACCGACTGACTGGATGACTGGCCCACTGAACTGAATGGCATCAGAAAGCTAATAGCACACACGCACGCACGCACGCACGCACGCACACACACACACACAGCCGAAGCCCCAGGGGTGAGAGACAGCCTGGGAATGGGATTACTGCTCTGTGTGTGTTTGAATAAGTGTGTGTGTGTGTGTGTGTGTGCACCCACTGCTGTGATCTCCTCCTCCTTATTAGGACTCTTCATCCTGCAGTGTGTCTCTGTGCAGACAGACAGGCTGCTGCTGCTTGTCTGCCCGTCTGTCTGCTTAAATTAGACAGCAAAAGCTACTGAATAAGCTCACACACACACACACACACACACACAAACCTCATGCACACACATATCACTGGAGCGTTTGGTTCTCAAAGTCTGGTCTGAGGGCCATCTCTGGTCCACCAGATGATATAGTTGCGCACATACAAAAATCTTGAAAATTAAATAAGATCTGTTTTCTTTTGTTATTTCAAATAAAAACAAAAAAAACTTTTTTTTGGCTTTCATTCGAAAGGTTTCAGTTCAAATCAAAGACAGCAGAAATTATGGATGTACTGTATTACCGCCCATTGGTTTGTGGAAACCATTTAAACCTCGAGTTTGGCATTTCAACTATCACCATCATGGTATTTGGAGCCAGAAGTGACCATATTTGGACGAGAGGGTTGAGCTGTGGAGGAGCGAGGGGCAGATCACAAGCTGAGGTTACGACAGCCTCTCACTCAAAGCAGCCACACCCCTAATTATGAGTAACTTCAGGCCTTAATAAAATGTTAACTGGTGAGTTATATACAAATTTATATGCCATGCAGTTGTTATGTATGTTGAAATAAGATATAAAGAGCAAAGCCATTTTTTTTGTTGTTATTTTTTTTTTTTTTTTGCATCAGGCATTAAAAATATTTATTTCTGCTGTAAAGTTGTATATTTTAACATGAGGGTCTATGTGGACTGATTCTGTTTTGGAGCCAGCCTCAGGTGGCCGTTAGAGGAACTGCAATTATGACTTCATTTTTCAGCCCTGGAAATTGCTGCTTGGTTCAAATGAACAAATGAACATTGAAAGGTAGTTAATTTACGTGTAACAAGACTCATATCTGTGAGTGGCAATTCATCTGTATCTATTTATCAATTACACTTTAAATGGACGGCTTTGATTGTAAAATGGCTTTTTTGCTTGTAAAACTAAAAACAAGAAAACACGTGTACTTCAGGAAAACATTAACTCCACTATCCATTACCACTCTTAACAGGCAACATGTGGAAAGTGTTAGATCATTAGTATATTGGTACTTAAATTAACAAGTCATTTGGCTTTGAAGTGAGGAAATATTGATTGTAAGAAAATACCAAAAGCATTCACTTTTCAAAAAGAAAAGAAAATTGTATTGCTTTGCGGATTTCTGTGACAATCACATGACCTGCAGATATCTGTCCTTTAATATCAGATCAATATTCATCCGATATGTCAGTTACTGAACATCATTTATATAAACTTCCTCGGGATGCTATAAGGGTGACTTTCACACCTTCACTATTAGGAGTAAGGGAGGGGGAAAAGGACAAAATTAGAAAGTAACATTTTCTGTCATTATCTCCGGTCACTAAGGTCACCCAGAGAAAGAGACTCATCCCCCTCTTCCCTTCATTCCTCTGAAATTACAGCTCTCACAGGATCACCACAAGGTCTCACCAAACTGCGTAATGACAGACCTGCACATGCACACACACACACACACACACACACACACGTCTCTCTCTCTCTCTAAATGTTAGTGCTGTTGTGTTGAAGAGCTGTTTATAAATTTGTCCTGAGAGAAATCCTCCATGTGCCTGCAGGCACTGATGCATTTTATGTCTCCTGGTTGCTCCAAATAAACAGAAGCAGAATAATCTATGAGCTGTTGCCATATGGCTGAAAGACAAATAAGAGTGCCACCTACACCACTGTGTTGACTGTAAAGTACTGAGCAACTACCAGTTTAGGATAAGAGGACCAAAAGGGAATACCACACACGAGCAGAAACTTCAAATATTTTGACCAGTAGAAACCTAAACACATTTTATGAAACTTAAGTCATGTTTGTGAAGCACAGATGAGAGTAAAATGTGCTGAGGGAAAGTTATGTGGTGCAGACGCCAAATGTCACCAAACAAAAGCCAGGAGAAAGGACACACCAGCTCATATAGTGTCAGAGAGCAGGTGGAGCCAATTCTCCCTGACGAGCCTCCACAGACAGTCATCAGCGAGGCTGAATGAGGACGAGAGAAAAACAGCCGTGATTCTTTCATTCTCAATCAATTTGTCTGTCAAATGTGATTTTTCACACGTGGTTTGAAACCTGGATCAACATCTTTTTTTTTTGTGCTGCGCTCAGACGCCTTTTACAAGCTTTTCTTGAAAAACTTTGTTTGATTTCTTTTGAAAACAGAGGAAAGGCAATGAGCATTTTGGCAAGAAATCATTAGGAAATTGCAGGAAATTTTACAAAAAAATATTTCTAAAAAAAAAGAGAGTAGGATTATTTGAAAATAAACCCCCAAAAATGAAAATGTCCTCCCAAAAAAGTAACAAATTTCACAAAAATCTTTGCCATGAAGAAATACACAAAGTAAAAGTTCCATGAAATAAATTCCATGAGGGCTATGATAAAAAACAGAAAACAACCAAAAAAGAACCCACCAGCTTTTATCACGACTTGTGAACGTGGAAACTTATATATAAACTGACACCAAATTGCGTCTGTTCCTTTTCTTTTTTTTTAGAGCAGGGAAACATTATCCGCCAATTTACTGGAAATATGAGGACTCGTCATTTCAGCCATAAAGAACAGTAAGACAAAAGAATGAAAAATGTAAGGCAGACCACCAGCAGCTGGATTTTAAAGGGTTTAAGTGGTTTTGGGTGGAGTTTGTTCCTTCAAGGATTTTAATGGAAGCGAGTGTCCGTCTGACCTCAGTCAGCTGCTGGAAAAAAGAAAAGGAGGAAGAGAGGCGGGCGGCCGTGGAGCATTCCTTCTGGGAACAGGCTCCATGTGGTGTGTGTGTCTGTGTGTGTGTGCTGGTATGTGTGGTTGTGCATGCTTGGTGGTAGTCATCAAAGGAAGTAACCACAGCTTTGCCAGGAACAAGTAAAAGTGCATCCTGTTGCACTTTCACCGTGTGTGTGTGTGTGTGTGTGTGTGTGTGTGTGTGTGTGCGCGAGCGTGTGCGTTCCTGTATTTATGTCCTTAAAAGGATCGAATCCCCCCAAAGTCCTCTTCACACAGACTATGTTAGAGCAGCCTTCAGTTCTGCAGATGTTGGTAGCCGGCCTGCAGACTCACAGGTGTTTTTAGTTGCTCTTTTGATCGGTGCTCTGCTCGGGCAGAAGCTGAGTGTGAACGTCTGTGAACGGTGCTGGAATATATCATTCTCATTCCGAAGTTGTCAAATACCGCCGCTTTGTCTGTGGTTTCCCTGTAAGAACTCAATGCCAAAAGCTACGTCTCGAATCGGCATGATGCTCCACTGGACAGCGTCAGTTGAGCCGCATAGAACTTGTTGTGGTGATATTGAACGCCACAGGACTACCAGTTGGCACTTGCTGCAGCAACATGATACACGCACAAGCGGCGTCACTTGGGAACACGACTGGACAGAATCTATTGTGTCCGAATGATACGCAGCAGCACCACGTCAGGTTAAAACGCTACCGGTAACAATGTAATTTAAGCAATGTGAGGGTGCAGGGGGGTTATGGTGGACGTGTCCAACAAATCCTATACTTTCATGAGGGAGTCCATTGTTTGCTTCTCAAAAACTTGCATTTCTTATCAACCATATCATATTCCTGTTTTTGAGGGCCTCAGTGGATGAACAGAATGACAGACCATTATATACGGGGCCTTTTCCCTCACCTGCCTGATCAGGACATTCATGCAGGAATCTGATGTTTGCTTCTTAGAGCATAATATGTAGACACAGGTCCACTGCAAAGCAGCAATATGTGACAACTTGGGATGAGAACATGTTTAATTTACATGCACAGTGTGCCAGAGGCAAATTGAGACTTTGAGGACATTAAGAGATTAGCCCAGATCTCTGTGTTCTGGGATAGTCACTTAGTCTTTCTCATGTGGAATCAATGAATTAATCCTGTGAATAAGTATTGTGTTTGTGTGTCCAAAGCCTCTGTGCCGCTGAAAAACTGATAAAACACATCATTCAGTACGTTTATGTGCACAGTCTAGCTGAGCTACAGTCCAGTACAGCTACTGTCCTTGTCCCAGTATACAAGCACTGGGGAAGAATCGATGTATTGACTGAAGTACGTTCGACTCCACCACAGCAGGGAGACATATGCCTTCTTTATACAGTCTGTGATACAGACAAATCACAGTCACAACTGTTTATTTACAGTAACCTAGTGAGCTGGGGTCTGAGAGTCACGGACACAGCTGGGAAGCCAAAAAGTAATGAGAGATGGATTGTTTGGGTCTTATTGAGAGTAATTAAAACATGGAATAACGCTGCCCTTTTTAATTGCATTTTTTCTGCTCTACTATGAATGAAATGAGGAGGTCACAGTCAGTAACTCTATGGTTTTCTTTTAAGTGTGAGAACAAAACTGTACATTCAGAGCCTCCTTCGCCCTGAAACATAGTTTCATATCCTGAAGCTCTGTCAGCTGATCTGAGAACGGAAATCAGCTGTGAGATATTTGTATTCACACACACATTCACAAGCACATAGATAGATATTACAGTACAGAGTGGTGTGTGTGTGTGTGTGTGTGTATGACAGGAGAGAAGGGGTTGATGTCAAGTCAAAGTTTGAATTTATGTTGATTAAAAATGTGTTTTAGTTGTTTTAAGTTCAAGCATAAGCGAGCCAGTTGCCAAAGAGAATGCTATACCTAAACCACAGAAATGTTACATTTGCATTATTATAAAGCTGATACGCTGAAACTTCTAGTTTCAAAAACACCGTGTTAATGTGGTTGTGTTTAGGCATGTAAACCACTTGGTTATGGTTCAGAAAAGATGATGTTTTGGCTCAAAATGCCCAGTTCTGGGGGCACGATCCCGGCAGAAGAAGCAGCAAATCTTGGTAAAAAATAATCGCTTTTTGATCTGCTAACCCTGTAACAGAGCACCAGCACATTTTGTGCCTATTTGAAACACAGCAAGAGGAAGTTTTCCATTATAGAATGGCACAAAACTTCAGCGATGTTTTCAAAATGTCAATAAAACACAACTGTGAGATGACTGCGTTTCCACTGAGTGATGTTCTGCGACTTCTCCTCTGGTGATAAGAAGCATGGCGATGGATGCTCAAAACATTAGCAGCTTCATTTCTATTGCAGCCACCGCACTAGCCGTCATTATTTCTAATCCAAGGCCAGGTAGGCGTGTTATGGAGCGTCTGGGAGCTGATAGTGATAACTGATAGTCCACGATTTCACAGAGGAATTGTGGATTGTGGATATTATGTGATGAAATAACAGCTCTTGTAGCTCCGGCTGCATCATGAGGGAGCCAGTTCCTCCTGAAGAGCGCATAGCCATAACATCATGTGACCTATGAAAGCCAAAAATGTTGGCATTTCATTGCTGCTTTGAATCTTAATATTGCTGTAATCTCTTTGTCTTATATAAGATTTGAGAAGATCTCAGTCTCTTCCTCCACCCACTAAGAACATTTTTTAGAATGTCATGTGACTGTTAATTGTACATCATGTGACCTATAAAAGCAAAAAAAAAAGTGTTTCCACTGCAGTTTTGTGAAATGTGGCTTTTTAAAATCACTTGAAATATCATAAGCGTAAAAACTTGTTTGCGATGAATGGGAGTTTTATCTAAATTACCATGTTTCCATTAGAGATATTTTATGTTCGCAGTGTCAGATTTTGCAGTTTGAGGGTTAATGGAAACCTGCCAACAGGTTTGAGCGTGAAGGTCAGAAAACCAGTCACGCTTACATTGTCTCCTACAGGCACTACACCACCCTAATGTAAACGACAGTATTCAATAAGTGGTTAAATCAATGAATTGCTTCAACTGACTCTAAAACTCTTCAAACTATCAATACATTTTCTGATAACTCACATCTTTTCCTTTTCTTATTAGACTAATTTTTCAAACAAGCCAGACACACAAAAACAGACACACATAATACACCAGACTGTTCCTTTGCATTTATAGTGTTGTCGGGTTTTTTTTGTTTTTGTTTTTTTTTTTTTATGTGACAGCGGCTGGAAGTTGATAAGGAGAAAACTGAAATGTAAAATGTCCAAGTGCATCAGTTTTTTAAACAATGTTGTTTTGTCTCACTGTAATAATGACATCATCAGACATCGGCTAATTGGTTGATTGTTAACCTCCTGCTGCGGGAAAGTTTCATACTCTGTGTTCGACCGTTGTGTTTCAGCAGAGAGGAAATCAGTTGCTTGTGTGTGTGTGTGTGTGTGAGAAAGAGAGTTAGTGTGTGTATAATCAGTTGCCTGCTGTGTCAGGACAGATAAGTGAATCCTGACTGACAATCAATGGAAAACAGAAACACACTGTTCATCCCCAGAGCACTATCAGAAACAACTGCTGTCCTGACACACACACACACACACACACACACACACACACACACACACACACACACACACACACACACACACACACACACACACAGACTCACGCACACAAGATCATGGATAAAAAAGCTGGTTGTACAATGCAACACACAGCATCTGATCAGACACAAACACTCACTATCACTTCACTCCACACACACATCGCACTTCCTCCTGCCCATAACCACCACACACACACACACACACACACACACACACACACACACACACACACACACACACACACACACACACACACACACAGAGACACACACACACACACACACTCACACACACACTCGACCGGTATCACAGTTACTGAAACTCCTGCCTTCTGTTTAACTAGAGAAACGTTAGAGAAAGTTTTTTTATCCTCAGAAACACACACCCTTAACATCAACACACACACCCTCAACATCAATACACACACACACACACACACACACACACACACACAAACACTGTAGGACTGATATATGTGATCTCAAATTGACCAGAGTACAGTTAAGTGTGTGTACAAGCAGGTAGACACAGACTCCCCTCTTAGCTGTAACCATAGCAACTAAATTGACAGATGTGGCGGCGACCTGATGAGACGGTCAGTCTGGACGCCTAAAAAGAAATTCAAGACACAAACACAAAGCCGTCACACAGCTTTGATTCCCATCACAATGATGCATTTTTGGCAGAGTTTTTGTTGCTGGGCAACGTGTAATCGAATGTAATTACAACCAGCAAAAACTACAGTTTGGTCCAGACTGAAATGTCTCAACTAGATGGATTGGAGTTTAATTTGGCACAGATGTTCACAGCTTCCAGAGGATGACTCTCACTGAGTTTGGTGACTGCCTGACTTTTTTTCAAGCGCCATATGAATCTTAAAATATACTTAAGGATTGACAAAAAGTACTGGCGTTGGTCTCCTGATGATGTATCCTAATAGTCTTGACTGCCAAAAGAGCAGAACAAAGCACCTAAAAGTGAGAAACACACACTTGCACAGAGACACATTCACACACTTGAATGCAGACACGTGGTTTACCAGGAAGCAACTCATTCACGTTTAAGTTAAAAAAGGAAGTCTGGAAGCCACTGACACTCACTTCCGTCTGTGTAAGATCGAGCAGCAGAAGGATGTTTGACCTCATAACGTTCAAACGGGCTTGAATAGGATTTTTTTTTCCTCCAGGGGGATTTCTTGTCAGAACTGATGTTGGAAAAATTAATGACAATTTCTCCAACTTGTGAACTGTTGCACGTAATCCCATATTTCTCTCTCTCTCTTCTCTTATTACCTATCATTTTATTCCTGCAAGTAAGGCATAAAAATGCCCCTAAATTTAATTTTAAAGACAAACGTCATTTTCATGATGGTGATTCAAAATAAAATTTGACCTTGGACCTTAAAGAGTTCACCGAAATAATACACAAAGGATTTTTAAAGGATTTCTTTAAGGTATCGACCAATAGTACAGAAATGTCTCCAGTCAAGCAGTTGCACTACCTTGTCCTTTTTTTTAATTTCGTTTCATTTCTTTTTATTTTATTCCCTTATATGTATTGTATGTTTAAGGTTTACGCCGAAAAACGATGCAAATTCTCAGTCAAGTCAAAACCTACTTGGCAATAAATCCTTTTCTGATTCGGATACCTGCATTTGATCCTTTTTGCGTGGGGGCTCTGATCCCAGGCCGTCCTGGTTACCTGCTAGATCAGCATACTGTCCGTTCTATCTCCGGAGCCGCTCTCCTCAACAAACGGTCAGTTTAACATCTGCCCGTTTAGCACGAGCTAACAGGAAGCAGCAGATAACACTCAACACTGAGCATTTTAAACAGTTGCATCAAACTCACACAAACACAAAAAAAACAGTGCAACTCTGCCATTAAACTTTTTTTTCTTTTTTGTCAGTTACTGAGGTTACAGAAGCATTTCAATACGTCATCAGTCGTCAGTCAATGCTTGAGTTGAGTCTTTTTGGTGTTCTTGGTACTTTTGGTGCTCAATGAGTAAGTAGTTGACTTTTATGTGTCATTGGCATCAGGAGCACGCAAACATAACAGAGTAGATGAGGACGAGTTTACGCTTCTCGAGGCCTACTGAAATCATTTTGTTATTAGCTTTGCAGAGAGGAAGCTGCGCTGTAGCAGACTCTGTAAATTTAACTGTAAACCTTTTCTTACACCTCAGTGAGAACCTTATCTGCATCACTTCTGCTGAAAAAATCTATAAATATCACTGTTGCAAAAAACAAAGGGTAAATCGCTGTAATGTTAACCTGGATTGGTGCCTTTCACAAGCTGTTAAAACCTCTGAAACCTAAGCAGAATGGTATTAAAATATGGGGGAAAGGCAATGACCATCTTAACGCGAAACGTCCCACAAATTGCAAAATTTGTCGAAGATGACATAAAGTATCTAAAGATGAGTTTTTAAAAAAGGGGGAGGATTATCAGAAAATTATGAAAAAAATAGTGACAAATATCCAGAAAATTGTATTATAATTAAAATTTTAAATTATCTAACAGAAAAAAAATAAACATAAAACAAATACACACACACACAAACACACACACACATATTTATATAGGCCCTATATATATATACAGTCAGTCAGTCAGTCAGCCAGTCAGTCATTTTCTGTAACCGCTTGTCCTCGTAAGGGTCGCGGGGGGGCTGGAGCCAATCCCAGCTGTCATTGGACGGAGGGCGGGGTACACCCTGGACAGTTCGCCAGACCATCGCAGTATACTTTTAAGGTGATTTTCTTAATTGTTTTTTACTCCTTTTTATCACTTATTTTCAGGGGAAAATCGTAACAATTTTTATTTTAATTTTTTAAATTTTATTATATTTTTTTTGCAGATTTTTAGGCCATGTCTTGTTAAGATGCTCATTGCCTTCTCCTAATGTTTTTGAATGAAATCAAACTCATTTGCTCAGGTTTCAAAGGATTAAAGTGAATTTGGAAATGGAAGGTTTGAACATAGCAGTTAATGGTCAGTCACCGTGAATGTCTGCACCAAATTTCATGGCAATCTGTCCAATGGAGACGTTTCTCTAAAACTCAACAATGTCCACCTCTTGGTGCCACTGGATGAAAAGTCAGGTGATTACTGAAGTGAGCTGACATTCACACACACATTTATTGAATTAATTTAAGGCATGAATGATAAGAGATCTGCCTGCTCTCTGCACAGACCCGCGCCACTTCTCCATTTAGTTAGCCAGAAAGTCGCTCATTTATGCAACAGGAAAGGGAGGAAGAGGAAGAGGCCTGCATCACCCCTACTGCCCCACCAAATCTTCCTCTTTCTGCTTAATAATAGATGTATAGGACGTTCTGGACCCTGCGTGTCGCAAGTGTTGAGAACGTGTTGCATGCAGACGGCAGGACTTATGTATCTGTCTTTGAACACACCCAAACACCACAAAAACACCATTCATGTTAGCAGCGTTTAGAGTTGTGTTTTCCTTAGAACAAACACGTCTGTGACCCAACACCTTCTTTTTCTTTGCTTCATGCCCGACAGCTTTGTTAGACTGAGTTTATTTTACTGCGACCGCAAAAAATAATGCTGCTTCAGGTACACAAAACACAATCTCAGAAGCATGATTTCAGTAATAGAGCAATGAATTTAAAGGTTATTCATACACCAAAACACTGCACATCATGATTTTCACGAGGTACAGGGATAAGGAGGGGGTTTATCTGGTTACTTAATACTTATTTTTTTAGATTCTTCCTCTTTTTCTATGAATAATAATGTAAAATTGTAGATGTTTGATTTCCTGTATGTCGGTGTATGCACACATGTGTAGTTAATTAGAGTATAGGTTTCAATTATAACTATTGATTTATGGAGAAGGGGTGGGATTTAGTAAGTTTTTACTTTTTCTCAATCCTTTTCGTATAAACCAATTCATCATGTGTTTGACCATATCTTCAGCTTTTTTTTCATTGTTTCTGATATTACTTGTTTTGTCTGTGTGCTTGTTTGTATAATGATTTCTCTATTTCCCTTTTTACATCTTAAAAATAAATCAATCCACAGATTAGTAATTTAAGTTTTTTGTGTTTTTTTTTTTTTACAATGACATGTTTTGACTTTGTCTTCCTGCAATGGCTCCGAAAACAAAAAGGATGGTGATGGCCGAAATGGCCAAATTCAAAGGCTTCAAAACAGCAGTCTACAAACCAGTGGGTGACATCATGGTAGCTACATCCATTATTTACACAATAGAGAAAAGACAATGGCTGGATGGACTAAATTTGTAGAGAAAAAAACTCATCTTATCTTGATGTGTGTGTAATTTGAAAATAATACCCTGCAGTCTCTTGTAGAAAAACTACACTTTTCTGCAGTGAATTCCAATCAGGACTTCCTGTTCTTGTACAACTCAGGATTGTATCTTAAATAAACATATTACACAGGTCAGAATGTCATTTAATTGATGTAAAGGTCATATATAGAAAAAGCAATGTGCGAAGTGACATTTCAGCGAATTGTGGCTGCAGGAACGCTGACCACTAAAGATGAAGAGGTAAAGAAAAGGGCAGTGACCCGTCATCTTTAAGAGTGCAGTGCAGAAACACCACAGGAATCAGTGCTAAAGAGGAAGACAGCGCCAAAAAAAAGAGCGTGTAAATTAACATGTCAAATTAATTTCTAAGGTCAATAAATAAATATGTATCTCCCTCAAAAATTGCCCTGACATTTGAATTTTCACCCGGTACAATCTTTTTAATGTTTGTGGTATAAAGAAACCATTTTTCTTCAGAGGACTATTTTTATGACATTTCACGGTTCCTTCTGTGAGAAGGACTCAGGCCAGCAGCGAGCGTCAAACTGCCGCCGGCTCAGAGTGAGTCGTTCCCGCCTGCTGAGCCACCGGTCTGCCCCACTTATGGTACAGTCACTCAGCTACACTGCTCCTATTGTCACGCAGCCAATATCGTACACACACATAAACAAAACACACTGTCCTATTGAGCAGAAGTTAATCCCCTGCAGGCCTCTGAACACACAGTCACAGATGCTCCTTTGTGTGATCGAACACCCGCTCAGCCCCGTGGAGACATTTTTCCCGTGTCTCATCACATGTCTGTTTTTCCGGTTGGTTATTATATTACTGAGGGACGAGGGCTCCAGGACGTTTTAATGTCACGGTTCCTGGCATTTCTCAGTTTGAGAACATTTGGTCTCAGGACCCTTTTATTGTTTAACTTGATTTGTTACTTTTATGTACTCTAGCCGGAAATCCCTTTTATAAAGACATTGATTCAACTTTTTAAAAGAATAATGCACATTTCATGTAATGAATATTTTTCTCAGCAGTGCCAAACATGACCACTAAAGCTGCCATTTTTAAAAAAATATTAAGTTTTCAGTCAGTATGTTACATGATGTTAGAAAAAGTCAAATTATCCATATTCCACTGGCTCGGTTTACTGACTCGAATTTGGAAAAATTAACAGTGTCTTTGAAAAATAACATCACATCCTATGAAAACACCTTGTCCACCTTTTTGCAACACCTTCAACGCTGATTCTTCACTGTTTCCATAAATGGCTCCTCGTATACATCTCACATCATTCTCTCTTTTTGGTAACAAAACTCAAAGAAATCACAATGTGGAATTTGTCCCAATCTATCTGCATCTGTCTTGCTCTGGTCCTGTCTTATCCTTCTAGTCCCGTTCTGCTTGTATGTCAAATGTCTTAAATTCAAACATGAAAATAGGCATGTATTGTGTATTCCTACTGTGTGAATCTGTAAACACATATAAATACATTTTTGGAAAAATAACAGGAAAAAAAGAAAAAATTGAATTATTGTGTACTTTTATAATACATGTAAACATGGTAGGCTGACTGAAATTGTACAAAGTCAGATTTCTCAGTGCCAGACTAATACACTTAGATAATGCGGTTGAGGGTTGAGTTATTCTTTCATAAATATGCTTTAACTGGATCTGAACTGGCCTGGGGCGCTCTGCACATGCTCCATAGTCCACATGCCAGGCTTTGACTGGGGGAGTTGAACACTCAAGTCAAGTTCATTTTATTTATAAAAGCCCATTATCACAAATCACACTTTGCCTCAGAGGGCTTTACAGCATATGAAATCCCTCTGCCCTTAGACCCTCACATTGTCTAAGGAAAAACTCCCCCCAAAAAACCCTGTAACCCTGTAGAAACCTCAGGAAGAGCGACTGAGGAGGGATCCCTCTTCAAGGACGGACAGACGTGCAAACGACATGGTAAATAAGAATTAAATTACAATAATAACAAAAAGGAAAGATAAAGAGAGAGCGAAAGACAGAGGGGGAGGGGCATAAATTCGTAGAAGAAAGATAGGAAAAACAAGAAGGAGGGAGGAAAAGAAAAGAAACAAAAAGTAAAATAGAGTATGTTTGAAATGTACTGCACCAAAAAGTTATCGATGTTTTCATCAAACCGTTTGCCACTTGCTATCTTGTTTGTTATGTGACGTAATCGCTCAACAGGACGATGGCCCAATAGCAACTGAAATGGGGTACATCGCCACATATGAATGGATTCTTCCCTAGTGCTTATATACTTGGACATGGACAACAGTCCAATTAAATGGCCTGATCAAGCTATAACTATGGCTCTACTTAACTGTGCATGTAAAAGTACTGCTGAGTCTCAATGATGTTGTTTCATTGGTATATGTCAAAATGAAAGTGGTAATGTACAACACTTGGCTGCCATTCAGCTGTTGTATAACAAAATTCATACAGTAGATATAGATGTCTGGCAAACAATTCAAACACAAATATTTCAAACTAAGATATTCATATATCAATTTACAGTCCTGCTCCCAAACCAAAAATTGATGTTACATGACAGAAAAACATGTTACTGTTGGACTTGTAAAGTCAATTACTTGTTGTACAACCCCAAAAAAGAGTCTCTGGGCCTGAGCTCATCTGAGATGGACTGACACAAAGTGGAAAGTGTGCTGTGGTCTGCCTAGTCCACGTTTCAGATGTTTTTTGGAAATCATGGAGGTTGTGTCCTCCAGGATAAAGAGGAAAAGGACCATCCAGATTATTACCAGCTTAAAGTTCAAAGCATCTGTGATGGTATGGGGGGATAATGGGTAACTTCACATGTGTGAAGGCACCATGAATCTGAAAGGTACTTACAGGTTTAAGAGCAACATATGCTGCCATCCAGACAACGTCTTTTTTAGTGACGTCCCTGCTTATTCCAGCAAGACAATGAGACACATTCTGCATGTGATTCAACAGTGTGGCTTCAGAGTAAAAGAGTGTGGGAACTAGATTGGCCTGCCAGCAATCCAGACATGTCTCCCACTGAAAATGTGTGGTGCATTATAAAGCACAACGTACAGCAACAGAGACCCCGAACTGTTGAGCAACTGGAGTCATAAATTGAGCAAGAATGGGAAAGAATTTCACTTTCAAGATTTCAGCAATTAGTGTCCTCAGTTCCCAAACAATTAGTAAGTGTTGTTAAAAGAAAATGTGATATCACACAGTGGTAAACATGCTCCTGTCCCAACTTTTTCATAATGTATTGCAGGTGTCAAATTCAGAATGGGTTTATATTTACAAAAAAAAAAGAAAAACAATAACTGTTCAGTGTTGTCTTTTTGCTTTAATCTCCTGAATATAGGTCAAAAAACAATTTGCAAATTTATGTTGTACACAACGCCCCAATGTTTTAGCCTGGGCATGCGCGTTGGTCTGGACTCTGAAACGCTAAGGGCACACACTACCTGTAGGCAGCAGTGTTTCAAAATGTAAGTTTCTAGTGAAAATGCATGTGTGTGTGGGAAGTGTCGAGCATACTGGATAAATTAAACTTGGATTAAATTGCATGAGTTATGTGAGAGTTTGTAAATTGATTTTTTGAAATTGTTTGTTGCTAAACGCAGACACTGTTTACTTCAAATCATAGAGAATGTTTGCCTCTTTTTGGTTTCTCCATTCATTCTGGAGGCATAGGCAAAGTTTTCCTCAGAAAATGAAGGTCACGTGATGAGAGTAATTAATATACAAGTGCTAATTTTGCAGGTGAAGTATTCCTTCAAATACATGCACATTTAATTGGACAGAAACCTTGATGGGTGCAAATTCTGCAGAAACAGACAGATTTATTGTCAGCCAGTGAGGCAGCTGAACATGCAATGAATCGACCAGACATACAGACAGTGTGCGGCAGCAGACAGTCTCACATGTGAACTACATGTGGAGAGACAGAAAGAACAAGACGTCGTCTGAGGCCAACCACACTTTTTGGAGCTGGCTGCTTCTCGACGTTCCCTGAAACTGGAACTGTGGAAGATTCTAGGAACTTCAGGAACGAACCAGGAGGAGGAGGAGGAGGAGGAGGAGGAGGAGGAGGAGGAGGAGTGGAAACAGGGCGGGAGATCAGGGTTAGTGTGGTGGAGTGGTGTTACCAGAAGACTTTATTTTTAGGACTGCAAGAAGAAAGACACACAGAGAAAGACATGCAGAAATAAATTGCTTTAGCGTTATTATCATAAATATTTATACATCTGAGCATTTAAGCAGAGAGTGTTTGATGATGCCTCGCTGTAACTTCATGCATCACTGAGGCCTTGCTTAATTTCTGCACATCACAAGCACTGGCATGTGTCTGATGCTGTATGTAATTAGCTATGTAGCACAAACTCTTTGTCTGGATGTAGACCTTAGAATAATATCCACAGGAACAGGACCAGGATTGGTAGCCAATTATACAAGGTGGCTAAATGTGGAGTTAGTATGTCCAGGTCCGTCATGTGATTTCCCATAGACTTACCATGAGAAGGGCACATCTATAACATATTCTTATCCCAAGTTGTCACATATTGCTTCTTTGCAGCTGACCTCAGCGTCCCCATTTTACACTCCAAGTATCCTTCTGCATCTGCTATTTATGTTCCGGGATGCCGCTGCCGTGATGCAAACACAAGCACATGGTGGGATGATGCTGCACATGGTTATGTTTAGGCAACAAAAGCACATGGCAACCAACGCCGAGACATCAACAAAGACACATGCTGGCATGCATGATTAGGATTGGGACAAAGGAGCACATGGTAAGGTGTGGAAACCCCCAGCCCCCTGTCACATTTACATGGGAAGCAAACATAAGACTTCCACATGAAAGTCTGGGGTTTGTTTGATCCATCCACTACCCCTCCCGCCTGCTCTATAGGGACCTTCATGTTCCTTATATTACCTCGATACAGGCAGCGTTTCAGTTCTGCTGTGTATCATGTGGACTTGACAGGTTCAGTCTTGGCGCATTGTCAACTGCCACCAACAAGGTGGTTTTTGGCGTGGGGATCTTACACCAAAATCACTGCAAAAGCAGTGGTATTTGACGACTTTGGAATGATTACAAGCTACAATATTAGAATCTCCAGGCAAATTTCAATATCGCAAAACCCGAGGAGGAATGATGACAACAAGCAAAACCTGTTTCAGTGTTCATACGGGCACCTGACTTCTGTTGCAAGACAAACTTCGACCACAACATCTTAAATTACAGGCAAGTGCCCCAGACTTATTTGGAGTGTATTCAGCTATGCTACGTCTCTGCTCTGGCCTCACATCAGAGGGACCGCTTTTTGGATGAAGGCATGAAACAAATCCAACATCAGCTGATACCAATAAAGAACAAGAACACCAGCACACACACACACACACACACACACACACACACACACACACACACTCATCTCCCGCAGTATGAAGGGAACATACTGTAGTCGTAGGACAAGTTTGGATGCTCGTCTCCCCCTCGCCATATTTGGCAGACCGTTGCTGCCACACACACACACACATTCCCCTGCTGTTCCCTCTCTCTCTATGGCCGCGACTGAACCCAGGAACCTGGCGACCCTCCTCCTCCTCCTCCTCCTCCTCCTTCAGGTTCACTGGGTGATCTTCTCGGAATCAAAAGCAGCAACACTCCTTTTGGACAGCTGGTTGGCGGGAGATTTTTCTCTCTCTCTCTTCGGGCGACGTGACAAAGTGTTTGTGGAGTGACACTGAGCCTGAACTGTGTTTGGTTGCAGAGTCATTCTATATTTGTCATGGTTCATGTCATATCCACTTTGAAAACATGCTGAATGACGGAATAACTTGTTCTCAACAAATAAACAAACTTTTTCAGAAATTTCTTTAAAAATATTTGAGAAAAAGTGTTTGTTCCTCATCACAAAGTCAAAAGCATGCAGTGCCTCAAAATGTTAAGGGTTTTACACCAACGTAAAGTTTCTGATGATCCAGGCTTGCTGACCACGTGTTTCAGCAGAGATGGCACCGACACCGACGGTTGGCCGGCCGTCCTGCAGCAGCGGCCCCGCCCACGCCTCGTTCGGAGCGCACGGCCCGCTCCGAGAATAAATGTGCTACTATGTCATCACCGAGGATACGATCTGTGTAATGCAGCTGAGAGGATCAGGTCAGAGAAATCCTACACTTGCTCTATTTAAGGCAGGAATGTGTTGGCTGCAGCTCGCTGCCACAGGACCAAAATAAAAAACAAAAAAGACTGGTCAGGGTTCGTCACAGGTTTAATACCTGACTCTGCTCTCTAGATATCCATGCACAGAGCCGCCGCTACTGATATTCATCACTGCTCTGTAGGTTACATAAACAAGACTTTCACAAGTAGCTCAAAGCCCGAACAGCTGCTCTGAGACTGCTCGTATAATCTGAGGGCATCACAGACTGTTGAGTGTTTTAAAAAGGGACTTAAAAGTCATAAGTTTTGCTAAAAAGGAATGTTTTAAGGTTGCTCTATCTATTTATGACTTTTTAATATGCTTTTATTTTGGTTGTTGTAAATGTAATGTAATGTAATGTAATGTAATGTGTATTATAAATAAATTCAGAGTTTAGGGTTTTGATAGAAATCCTGACAACCTCTGAGTAATCAAGCAGCTACCGATATCATGGAATAGTTGTTTTAGATAGTAACAGAGCTGAAGGAGAGTATGTTTTTGCACTCACATGCAGTAGGTACAATGCAATCAGAAAATAATGCAAAGAAAAGGAAGTATCTGCATACTTACTCCATGCAACAAAAGTTTAATAATGACAAAATTTCATCTTTTTCTTACTGACCTCCAGAAACAATATTTTTTTTAGAATATTATTAATATTAGAGTGCTATTACATATGCACATGGGGAAAAGGCAATGAGCAACAAAGGAAAAAATGACCCAAAATTAGCAAGAAATTTGAAAAACGTACAAGATAATCTCTGGGAAATTAGTGGGGGGGAAAAAAATGAATTAATTAAATAAAGTGATTAATTAATTAAAAAAGAAATTGACCTAAAAATTCGTGAAACACACAAAGAAAAGAAAAACAAGAAAATGACACAGAAAAAGTGGTTTAAACGTAGGATAATAACATAATTTCAGATATGTAATAATGATATTAATAAGTATCGCTCTCCCCTTCCTTTTTAAAAATAATTTTCAAAATGGATTAATTTCTTGCAATAAGCGGAACATTTCTCACAAAGTTGCTGTTTGCTTCTTTGCAAGTGTTTTTGAAAGAAAAAACAAACTTGGTGAGGGTTCAAAGGATTAATAACCACAAAGTAAACATACAATGCACTGGTTAATCAAATCAGGGTCGCCCGCTGAGCTGAATCAGGCAGATTGTGTCACATTTCTCTGATAGTGGCATAAACAGCTCTCTAGCTTTTTAAATATGAGGAATATTTTTAGAAATATGAGGCCTTGTGTTTTACAATAACCATACAGAGATGTTACTGTAACTTTCTGAAGTTGACATAAGCAGGCTTGGTTTCAGACGAGACATCACTGCCATACTATGCGGCGTCATCCGAGTAGAATGAGCATGTTTTTTCTTTGATACTAAGGTATTTACTGCAGGAAACCACAGAGGCTATAAACTGAAACACTCAGTGAACCGAAGCTGAAGAGACTCTTTGAGTTTCACTGCAGCTTCATAGAAATATTAAACTCACATCTGCATCCTAATCCGGAGTATGATGATGAAATATGGACTCTGACTGCTCCCTGCTGCTGGAGACAGCCTCACACAGAGCTCTTTAAACACATACACACACACACACACACACACACACACACACACACACACACACACACGGTGCAGAGTCAGGCTGACACAGCTGACGTGGCGTCCACATGGCACGTGGAGCAATGTGTGGAGAAAAAGAAAGAACGCTGAGGGGTTTTCAGCTGGAGGGATTTAAAGGGGAGGTACGACTTCAAAGTTTTTTCTCTCAAGCACACACACACACACACACACACACACACACACAATTTTGAACATATTAGCACTGAGACAAGTACAGTCATGGGTACAAATGTACACACACAAATTCACTTCCTGTTCTTGATGAAATTATGAAATGAAACTGTACCAGCTGTTATTCAGCAGGCTGGAGTCTCTCTCTCTTCCTCTCTCTCTCACACACACACACACACACACACACAGATGCACAGAGGATCATTGAGTTCATATACACACATGCATACATCTACAAGCATCCTGAGATCCATGCAAAATGCACACATACACACATCATACATGCATTCAAAAACTCATTTTGAAAAACAAATACAATGTCTTTCCACCCCTACACACACTGGTTTGGTTCACGTGTGGGAAGCCAGTGGAGGAATAATGTACTTTTTGCACTTGTTGGGCGCAACACCCACACAGCACGAACCACCCACGTGTTTAGATCTCCGAGACATAAGAACAGAAGATATCTGTCTGCAGCGTCCACAGGACAACAGACTAAAACGGCCCAATCAAACAGACATGAGAAGTTCAGCGAGTCCACTTACAATAAGAGTGCCTCAGATTTCTCCCAATATCATTTGTTTTGTGTTGAACAATATCTCTTTGACTCTGTTTCTAATATGACAACAAACAAAAAAAGTTATGATTGGGAAAATTGTATCGAATAAAAAAGGTGGATATGTCTCGGTTTGAATCTCCCTCATACAGTTTAATGTTGTTTGTATTACTGTTTTTGTTTTCTGTTTGTTTTATATTCTTTTTGTATTTGAAATTGTGTCAAATATGATACAAAAATGATCATTCGTTTCAAGGTTTTAAAATGAATTGTATGTCTGCACAATGTACTTTATAATTTGAAAAATGATCAATAAAAAAACAAATTAGTGCCGCTACATCAGTCTTATGCACACTTGATGGCAGTTTTGCTCACTGACTGACAGTGATCCTTTTTATTTAGTGCTCATGTCATTTCTCACAGGAGTCTGCAAATACCAACCCCCTGCCAGTAAAAATGTTGGCGAGGTACGTTTCTGCAAACTATGGATATGTTACATTTGCACGTGACCGGTTCCATCCGGTCTGTTTTGAGCAGGTAAACAGGTGTGTGATATTTTCACTGTATTAAAGTTTGTTATCTGTAGATTTACTGTAAATAGAGCAAGTTTCTCATTTTAGCACTTTACCCTCTGGACTGATCTGAAGAGAGAAACTGTAGTTTTGTCACCTCAGTCAGATAGAGGAGGCAGATTTCACGCTTCTTAAATCCTCATTCATGCTTTTCATTATTTTCTCAGCCTTTAATTAACCGCTGAGGTCACTCAGAGACAGATGATCAGACACACACACAAACACGCGCAGAGCTCTCTTGCCAGTAATTAACGCTGTAAATGCACGTCTTTGTGTTTGTTGGTGAAGCTCATGCATCATAGAAAAACTTCCACATCCGTAAACACTGATGGTACAAAGACACTGCAAATAAGTAGGTCAAAGGTCAGAGGAGGAAGAAGGAAACATTCATTCATAAATGTAAGGCACTGGTGGCACTGTGAGAGTCACTCCGTGTTACACAAGAATAAACACAATTATAATCAGAATATTTTGTATAGTAAGTTATGTTGATCTGATTCCAGCAGAAGTTTAAACTGATGATATAATCAAAATTCAAATCACTTGACTGACAGAGATGAGCTTTTCAAATCAGCGAGGCTAAATAAAAGCAAATGTTGCTGTTTTTGCTGAACTGTTGTGGTGAATTTTTAAGGATTTTTGATAGTCAGACTATCACGATGCTTTAAAGGCAGAGAAACACAACAAGGTTTCAGTTATGCGGATGTACTGTAAAGTTATCTATTCATACATTACATATATATAATCATGCGACTCTCCACTGCACCAACAGTCTGTAAAAGGTCTGATTTAAGTGTGTCATTTTCCATTAACCCTCAAACCTCACAAATTGAAACTATGAATATAAAATACTCCTCCTGGAAACACGTCAATTTAAAAAAAAAAGTCCTATTGATCACAAAAAATGTTCGCATGAGCTGGTATTTTAGGCAATTCAAAAAAGCCATATTTGCAAAACTGCAATGGAAACACTTTTTTTGCTTTTCTAGGTCACATGAACTGACTCCCTCATGATGCAGCCGGCGCTACAAGAGGTGTTATTGCATCGCACAACTCTTCAAAAGTTGAGTGGATCATCTGGACATTTTGAAAGCACAATTCCTCAGGAAATCATGGATTATCACCTCCCAGAAGTTTGCCTTCTCGTTATCGCTCCATCATACGCCTACGTGACCTTCAATTGGAAATAATGACGGCTAGTGTGGTGGCTGCAATAAAAATAAAGCTGCTAATGTTTTGAATATCCATTGCCATGCTTTTGACTGTTATTTCAAGAAGTCGCAGAACATCACTCAGTGGAAACGCAGTCATCTCGACATTGTGTTTTATCAGTATTTTTTTAAAAAATGCTGAAGTTTTGCACAAATCTGTATTGTAAACCTGCCTAATGTGTCTGCAGCACTGTTTAAGTGCGTGGGTTACGCTTTGTCACCAGTTCAGTTGATTGTGACTCAGACTCGTAGCCAGAGACGATCTGAAGTTTAGAAGCAGTCGTGCAGGGTGTGGAGAGATATTTTTTTAAAACTTCCTGCAGTCTTGAGTATTAACTTCCATCTATTATTAAAAGCGGATTTAATCGGTCTGATTCTCTGCTGTCTGTATCATCATCTATTGTCTCTCTCTGCTTCCTCTTTTCCTTCTTTCAGTAAATAAATGATGCTGAGGCATTAGAAGTCCCCCACGTGCTTCAATAAAGCCAATAATAAAGCCAAATTAATATATAATCAGTAACTTGTGATAAATGTGTTAATTTTAACATATTTAATGGGTTTACAATTGTAAAAAACAGTTTATTAAAAAATATAATTTCATGGTAATGGCAAAACAGCCAGGGCTGCCGTAATGGAGGATTCATGCTGTGTTATGGGATTCTCAGCCCTAATTTGATATCCACAGGAGAAATTAAAATTATGCATTCTAGGCTACAAGAGAGATATAGAGATAAATTTGTGCACAGAAATAACCATAAAAGAAGCAGGCTGCAGTAAAAGTAACAGAGGGGGAACCTCAGTGGTGGCTACAGCAGTGGACAGAATCTCAAGGTGCAGTTAGAGGACGGAGCGTGTCCAGTAGAGATGGCAAATTCGACGCTTTGAAACGTTTCAATACCTTTAAATCATTGCTTTGAAACGTTTTGAAACGTTTCAAAACCTGTTCGCTCTACATTGGCATCTGCTGGTAGAAGTTTGCATTGCAGCCATTTATCATTGTTTTTGTTGTGAGCTCCCTTTTCCCCAGCCCAAAAGCCTGAATAGCTATAATCTACCAACAATTCAGCTCAATTCGTACAAATCTCCCTCTACTTCCTTGGTACAACACAACACCTCAAACACTCGCATTTCCTGCAGTCTTTTAAAACTCTCTCTCCGGGTTTGGTACATGGCTCTATTATAAATCGGTTTGGCATCGATTGCGTGACGTCTCGAGCTATGTGCCGAAGCCAAAAGTGACGAAACGTTTCCAAACAGTTCGATCTCGGGTGTCAAACTTGCCATCGCTAGTGTTCAATACGCTGGCCTCAGGGCTGCGTCTTGGTACTGGCAGATGATTATGTTGTTCTGCTTCGGCTTCGTCAGATCAGAACTTCCAGATTGTAAAGTGAGAAGCAGTCGGAGATAAATCAACACATTCTCATCCCAAGTCATCACATATTGCCACCTTATCAGCAGACCTCCACGTTTACATAGGCAACAAAAGCGCATGGCAACCAACACCAGCACATCAAACAAAAGCATGTTTTAAGGGTAAAGCTACATGGTAGGGTTTAGGAAAAAAAATATCACATTCAGACATGAAGTGAACACTGGACTGCAGCAGGAAAGTCCAGGGTTAGGTGGACCCATCCACCACCACTCCCATCCATCCCATCAGAGCTTTGTGCATATTAAATTGTATTTTAACCTGATGCCGTCCAGCAGCGTATCATACGGACGCAACAGGTTCCGTCCAGCCCCTTTATCAACTGACGCCACTCATGTGCGTATCATGCTGCCGCGGCAAGTGCTGTCTGGCCATCCAGTATTATAAAATCGCAAATAGTTCTGTCCAGCTGTGCTCTCAGCTGACGACATCCAGCCGCACATCATGCTGAGGCAAAACTGGTGACTTTTGGTGTTGAGATGTTTTGCTGAAAGCACTACAAAAGCTGTAGTCTTTGACGACTTTTGAATGAGAAGGGGCTGGAAATGGAGCGCTCATGCTGTGTTATGGGTTTCTCAGGCCGACCTTGATATACCGGAGCAATTAAAACTTTGCATCCCATAATACAAAAAAAAAAAAATCATTTTTATCTACAAATTAAGTTTTATACAAAAAAAATTAAATGCAGAAGTCATTTAGTCTGAAAAATGTCAAGGTTCTCATAAAGAGATGAAAAGTGACTTATGTCTTTGTACATTAGGGTTTTTCCAGAAAAGTCTCAATGAGGTTCCGATATAACGAAAGCCTTTGTCAGCAGTCTGACCACAGCCAGACACGTGTACGCACTGAATCCTGATATTTTAAGGATATTGAATAATTGCGAAATTATTTGAAAAAAAAAACATCCGAAATAGATGTTTATGGTTTTGGAAAAGTGGGAACTTCTCTCCTCAGAGCTGTGGATGTTGGTCTGACTCACCGCAGAGTCGTCTGCTGCCTTCAGTTCCTCCACGACACAACAACAGATGAACAGGAGGAATTTAAGAGTCAGGAGTGACTCTCAATTCCTCATCTGTAAATATAAAACAGCTCATGGTGGCAATTTTCACAGCCAACACCCACATTGTGCAAGTCAGTCTCTCTCAGGATTTCGAGGGCCATGTTCAAAATTGCAATACATGTTGTAATGTTTTGGGTCATTTTTTGCAGTGAAATTGCAGCAGCAAGTGAAATTTGAGAAATAGCTGTGATGCTGTCTTGGATTTTGAGTGAATTATTACGAGGTTTCAGTGTTTTCCACAGAGTCAGAATCTATTTGTGATGGAGGGTGGGCAGCAGGAAATGATCACCACCGTCCAGCTGTTTGTGACGTTTTTTAGTATTGGAGGACCGTCCCTGTGAGAGGCTCTGGTGTTGCTCTCTCTACCTGGTTAGCTCAAGCTAACACAGCACAATATGATCTCATTATTACTCATCATAATTTACCACTATTACGCACCACGCACATGCTCAATACAATGCAACAAGGGTACAGGTGGTTAGATTTAGGCAAAAGAGGCGTATGGTAAGGTGTGGACAAAAACATCACATTCAGACGGGAAGCAAACACCAGACTCCTGTATGAAAGTCTGGGATTTGTTGGACCCGTCCATCGTCCCTTCTGCCCTTTGGGACCTTTGTGCTCCTTATACACGCCATTACCAGCAGTGTTTCAACCTGACGCTGTCCAGCGGCGCATCATGCTGCCATGACAGGTGCTGTCTGGCTGCCCGCTCGTGAATAATAACACTGCGAACAGTTCTTTCTGGCTCCATTTACAGCTGACGCTGTCTCGTTGTGTATAATGCGGAGATGAAAGGTGGCTTTCGGTGTCAGGATCGTACACCAAAATCAGTGCAAAAGTGGATGTATTCATTAACTTCTGAATAAGAATGGGCTGTAAATACCCCACTCATGAATCTGGAAGCTTTTACATCTCTTGAAAAAAAGCCGTCACTAATAAGTGGCTAAATAAGACTACAGACTGTCATCATAATGAACCGCGCTGAACACAGTTTCACAGTCAAGTTGTGGTGGCAGCGCTAAGTCATGAAACCCAAGTGTAGATGTATTTTAGCCTAATATTAGCTTTTTACTTCAGCTGATTGTATTTGTGCTTCAGAAATCACAAAAGACAAGATAAAATAAGATCAAGACACAAAACTCAACAGTTAAAAAGACATTCACACCAACTGCACACGGATAATTGCACATTGTGAAAAATTGCACATTATGATCATAAAGTTGCATGTTGTAGTAGTGAAATTTCACAGGTTTAAATCAGTTTTGTGTGTGTGGTCTACAGTGGGCAGTGCTGGATGTGCAGTCCGACGGCAGCAGATAAAGAGGACCTGCAGAAAAGCACCTTCACACACTTTGGGTGAAGCAGTCTGTTGCTGAAGGTTTTCTTTTGTTAAGATTGTCGTGCAAGTATCATAAACTTTTGTTTGTCACAGAGCTTATCCAAAATCCAGTGGAAGAAATCCCTCTGGCTTTTTGTCCGAAGAACCAGAGCGGGAATCACTGTCACCTGCCCTCAGAAAAACATCATCTGTGCACCTACAGCTGCCTGAAAGGAAGCAAATCAGTCGACAGACAAATGTGCTACACTTTGCCAAACCACCACTATGGTCCATTTAGCTGAGTTTCTAACATTTCTACTGATTCATCTGTTGTGAGCTTTATATAAGCGAGCAGCCTCAGTGTGAGTCACTGTGGATCAGAGGGAGACTAATGCCTCGGAAAAATCGGAATAAAATGATGGTGGATTCTTTTTGGTGTGTTTTGGTTCATGTCTGATATTTTCCATTTTGCTGTGGAGGAAATGAGCCATCTTTAGATGACAAGGTGAGTCAAATTCAGCTGTCCGCTCTCCGAGGGAAGTACGGTCTTTTCTAAAACTGTCTGCATCTGGTTGGCGGAGGAATTCAGCACAGGAAGTTCATCGCTCAGTCACGGTGTCCAGAATGACTTCCGTCCACTCCTGTTCACTGTTTTCTGTTAAAAACATTGCATTTAATGTTGCCTCCCCTTTACCTAGCATGTGCCTATAGGCCTGTATCATTTTGTTTATGTTTCAGTAATATTAACCCTTTGAAACCTGGATTGGTATGACTTATTTTAAAAAAAAAAAAAAAAAAAACCAGCAACAACAACAAAAAAATGACTAACTTTGTGATAAATGTCTCACAAAAAAAAAAAAAAAAAAAAAAAAAAAAAAAGATGTAAAAGGTGACAAAAGAAAATGGCGGGATTTTTTTGCTTGGGTGGGGTTAAAAAAAAATTTATATTATATTATATTTATTAAAAATATTCAGATATTTAAAAAATAATCAGTATTTTTGAGGTCATTTCCTTTTTTTTCTTCTTTTTTGTGCTTATTTTCAGTTAATTTTCTTGTCACTTTTTTACTTTTTCCGTACTATTTTTTTTTTTTCATTTCAAAGGGTTCAGCACCTTCTGCATTGCACTCTGAGAATTTCTTTGAGAGCTAAACCTCCAAAACACAGTAATTTTCGTTCTTGTGCAGACTACAAAACCAGCTTGTAGGCAAAGATCTGGTCATTTTCATGTTAAAGCTTGACAATATTTTTTTTCAACAGCATTAAAATCACTGTATTTATATCTTTAGTTAAGACTCGCTTCAAGAAGAAATATAGTCATTTAAATTCCACAGAAACAATCGTTATTGTGTCCTGGACATCCAAAACATGTCCACTTTTCAAACAAATGTAGCCCAGTTTTAACCTTTTTACGGTCTAGACGTCTTTGGAGCTGCAAATCACAAAATTAGTGCTTATTTTTAGGCAGTTCACCACCGACTGAAGGAGGGAGCGACACACCCAGAGATCAGATAGACGACAAGATGAGTACGTAAAGACAAAGAGAGAGAGAGATTACTGTTTCTGAGTAATGAACCCAGTCACTGCTCTACTTTCGGTTCTGAATCACAAACCAACACATCTGGTGAGCAGAACCACTGACAACGCCTTTTCCTTTTTCTACCAGCGAGCCAGTGTGTGTGTGTGTGTGTGTGTGTGTGTGTGTGTGTGTGTGTGTGTGTGTGTGTGTGTGTGTGTGTGTGTGAGGTGAGGGAGGGAGGGAGAGGGCTCCACTGTGTGTGTAAATCCCAAAGCTAACATCCGTAGCTGGTAGATCCCAGCTGATAGAGCAGTGGCTCCCACTGATGGCATCATAATCCAGAGACAGGAAGTAGGTGGATGAGTGTGTGAATACAGCTCTGACACACACACACACACACACACACACACACACACACACACACACACACACACACAAGCAGAAAGTATGTACAAGCAGACCCTTTAAAGCTCAGATGGGGTCACGGGTTTGAGTTGATCCAACTAAAAATTCACTCTTTGAAATCTGAGCAAATTGGTTTGAATTCTTTCAAAAACATGGGGAGAAGGTAACAAGCAGCTTTTAAAGACATGGATTAAAGATTAGCAACAAATTAGTCAAAAAAGTTACAAGAAAACCACCTGAAAATAAGCAAAAAAAAACAAAAAAAAAACAAAACAAGAAAAGGTGAAGGCAACAAGCCACTTAATAATAATAATAATAATAATAATAATAATAATAATAATAATAATAATAATAATAATAGTAAAAGTTTCAAGAAAATTATCTGAAAATAAGCACTAAAAGAAAATCTAAAACATGCTAGAAAAAATATAATCTATATACTTTATGCATGTATTGTATTTTTCTGTAACATATTTAAATGTAAAATCATTATAGTCATAGATATTGTTTTCTGGACATTTTTACTTATTTTTGGATTATTTTCTAATAATCCTGCCCCAGTTTTAAAAAAAAAAAAACATATATATATATATATACTGTATACATATTTAAAAGCCCATTATTTAGGTCATTTTCCTGTCACTTTCAAGTTTCCCATTGCTTTTTAAAAGCCCATTATTTAGGTCATTGTCCTGTCACTTTCAAGTTTCCCATTGCTTTTTTTTTTTTTGGAAAAAGAAATCAAGCAAATCTGCTCAGCTCTCAAAGGTTTAAACGCAGCAGAAGAAAACTGATCCAGATTTTAAAGGGTTAAAGTACTTTTAAATCACCTACTGATACAGACAATAACGTTATACTTTCTGATGGCAGATGATCCTCTGTGTGAGCCCGTTGGTGAATGTAGATGACAGATTTTAAGCTCAGAGGAAAGTCAGTGCGATCAGAAGTGGCCGTCTTTCCACGGTATCTCTTATTTATACACAAGTTCCCGTAAGTACGTCAGTCTGCTGGAAGCTGGATGGATTATTCCAGGGATGAGGGATGCTGGGAAATTACTCCAGGGTTGCCAGAAGACATAAAAAAATTAATAAAAATGTTTTTTTATCAGCTTCATAAGTCAGTGATTGATGGGATGAGAACATTTATAGGATATTAGAGGCTGTGAGAGCCTGTGGTTTTATTTCTTTTTTTTTTTACAAAATATCTTGTTTCTGTTAATATATCTGTGAATGTTACACAATGTTCTGTGTAATAATCCAAGCAGGAAATGACAACCTGGCAAGCTATTTGGCAAATTAAGAATGGGAGGACGCAATGTGCTAAGTTTCCATTTGAGACATTAATGTCCCACCATTGAACTATGTGACGAAATAAAATCAACGGTCAGTTAACGATGAGTTATCATCGTCAGCTCCGCCTTTTTTTCTCACTGGTGTAAAACATAATATTATGATCATAGTTCAGAGGAAGCATAATGCATTCACATGAGGAAAAATGCCTCGATTTTCTGATTTGGTGAGATTGTTATATCAGTTATGAGAAAAGTTTTTCATGGGGAAAAACTCTGCTTGTTTTTCTTAAACAAGATAATCTCATACATTTTTAGTTTTCTAAATTACTGAGATTACTATTTCAGATTTCTGTGAAAAGTCTTCATGAAAACAAACAGGAGAACGGTTTTCATGTTAAAACAAAACATCTGCTTGTTTTTCAGAGTTAATGAGATTATTAACTAGAATTCTGAGTAAAGTCGTCATGAAAAAATTAATTTGGCTTGTCGTGTGAATAAAAAAAATAATGATTTTCTGCAAACAACATATTTTGAATGTGTTTGTTTTGTGTAGTGGATAAGTTGAACCTTTTCATTGAACGCTGTGGTTAACTTGTGGTTTAGGCACAAACACCAATTGTTAGCAGAAAATAATGTTTTGGCTCAAAACACCAGTTTTCGGTAAAAAGCCTCTGAAAACGCAGCAATGTGTGGGCAAAAAAAACCAAACACTTTTTGTGGCTCTGTTCCTGCTGGAAACACGGTGATGGAGCACTGAAGAGAGGAACATTTGGCATTAGAAAAGCAAAGAAAAGCTGCTGGAAATGAAGCGATGACTGTTCAAAAACAGCCAGTTTTGTTGGTCTTGAACAATGCTCTGCAGCTCGACAGCCACCTCGAGCATACGCCAACATTTTCATTTTGTTTGTCTGTTGTGCTGCAAATTGCATAAATTAACACATTATAAACACTGGATTTGTAAATGGTGACAGATGGAAGAGTAAATTTATTTGTTCAATCACGATTTGATGCTTTGTAGTCATTGTAATCATTGTTGTGTCTCTTTTTTAAGGCAAACAAAGAAAAAAACTGTCAGTTTTATGAGGAAGAAATTTTTTTTGTGTCTTGAAATAACTGATTTGGCCTTTTGTGCTTTGTGATCACATTGAATGTATGTAAACAGAGCGTGGCTTGCATTGATGTGTAATACTGGATTTAGAAATGGTTGTATGCGACTCCATCTCTTTCACTTCAAGTGTTAAAGTTTCCCCCAGAAAACAAACCTGAACGACATGTGTCGCGGTTTGGGAAACTAACAAGACACTGCACATGCACAGGAAAGCAAAATCAGGCCCTTTGATTTTATAAGGTGGCGTGGGAATAAACTCCCCACAGCCGCCCACTGATTGTGTCAATATTACAGACAAATGAAAGAATTTGCCCCAAAATCAAGGTCAAGTGTGAGTCACTGAATACCGGGGAAACAAAAGAAACAGTCAAAAGAAGAATCACTCTTCAAGCACACACTCAACTCACATTTCCACTCAAAGCAAAAAAATCACAGAAAGCCAACTGAAGGTGTTGACTCTCTGGAGACACACAACCATCGGAGCAGGAAAAAGCTCCAAAAATAACCTCCCAGCCCGACTGATCACCTGCAGCTGAGGAGAACATCACAGCTGCACCCAATAGCTCCTGATTAGCAGGAAACCTGGGACCTGGATTTTGGATCTCTGTGGATCTTTGAGGCTGATGGCCAAGAGCTTATTCGAAATTTAAAAAAAACGAGTGCTCCTGCTGCTGGAGCGGCTGTAAATGAGGGGCCTCATTTGAAAAAGTGTGTCTCCCTGTCCATAATTCCTAATATTTCCTTGTTTAGAACTGTGGGTCCTAAACTTCATGGCTTTGGGCACCTTAACCCTCAGGGACTTTCATTTTTGATCATTTTGGCTGTGTTCATGCATATGGTATACATTTTGACATTTTTGAATTTCCAGCTCAGCTCTTACAATAAATCTGAATACACTGTGGAAAATTGCTTTTAAAAAAAACAAGTGCAAAAAATGCTCCACTGAAACCCATTCAAACTGTGATTTTTGATCCCACAGCCATCAACGCATAAAAACTTGACTTGTACTGTTTCTGGGTGTCATTCTGGGCTTTTGCCTTGCAATTTGTCATTTTCATTATTTTCCACCTGAAATAAATGCTATTTCCACCAGGTGACCTGTTATAATCAATGTTGCTGCAAAACATTGACGTATCTCAGACTGTGATCACCACAAAAAAAATCGACTTTGCATGCAGTGTGTTGAAAATAATTCATTTTCAGTTTAGCTTTTAAAAAATCATCATGAAAAAGGGGCATTTAAAGGGTTACAATTCTGAAAATTAATGATTCTTTGATATTTATGATTAGGACTGATGATGGTTACTAAAGCTTGAGTTTGAAGAGTGATACAAGTGTGCACATTAAAAAAAAACACTAAAGGTTAAAGCAGTAATTTGACATTTTGGTATTTGCTTTCTTGCATGGAGTCAGAGGAGAGGTTCCTTCTTAAGGAAACAAAATCAAAGTCTGCAGCTCAGTAACAGAGTGTGGAAGTGAAGGTGAGGTCTGATTTTTGGCCCTGTGGCTGCTCGTTGTCCTAATCGTCGTGCAGGTGTGTCTCGGAGCTGCTGCTTTAATGCAGCTGCTCACAGCTTCGGCTAACAGGGCTCTCTGTGTTTGGTGTCTTTATCCCGTTATCGCACACCACATTCCTCACACATCAACTGACTTCACTTATGACCACATACCATCTCCTCTATGCATCTTTAAATAAATACTGACCCTGAACATTTGTTTCTCGCCTCTGACGTTATTCGCAAAGACCCATGAGTCGCCCAAGACAACTACAGAGATAAAAATGCCACAGTGAGTTAAATTTGTCATAATATATGATAATGTGATTCTTCATACAGTAAAGACAGCCGTTACAAATGTCACCCTGAGATATTGCGCTTTAACCCTTTGAAACCCTTTGAGTTCTTTCAAAAACATGGGAAGAGGACAACAAGAAACTTAGAAAGAAATGGCCAAAAAATGAAAAAGACATTAGTAAAAAGTTACAAGAAAATTACCCGAAAATAAGGAAAAAGTAAAAAACAAACAACAAAAAACAACAACCAAGAAAATGACCTCAAGAAAGTGCTTTGAACTTTTTTTGTAACATAATTTTAAATATACAATTAAAAGACTAATTACTATGATTTTCTGAACATTTCCCCTTATTTTTTGATAATATTTAATAATTCATTAACAGTCACCTTTGACTATTTCCTTTGCAGTTTTTGGGACATTTCTTACCAAGTTGCTCGTTAATGTTTTCTCCCGTTATTAAAAGAATCAAACTAGATTTCTTGCATTTCAGAGGTTTAAATACTAATAAAAGGCATCTGAACACAGCACAAAAAAACTGATGACGATCCAGATGTTTAAGAATTAAACTGAACGCAGAGCGGACCTCTTCTTAAACCTCAAACTTCAAGTTAGTCTTGACCCAAACCATAAATCCTGCACCCTCAAAATAAACCAGAATCCTAAACATCAAATTAAATCTCAACCCGAACTCTTGACCAAACACATTTTTAACCAAAAATCCCTGAAATAAAACATAGAAACCTTTAACCAAAAGTCTAACCCAACTCCAAACTATAGACCCTAAATCCACCCAAAACCCATTAACCCTACACTCAAAGTCCAGAAAATAGACCCTGAAACCTCATAAATTGAACCTCACACAATACATTAAAAAAGGAACATTTTCAAATCTTAAAGTATAACCTAAGCTTTAAAATAATTGGTGGTTGGTTTTCCATCCATAGTGCTCGTAGGCACTGTGGTTGACCTCTGCTCCCTCTGTAGGGTAACGTGTGGATAACAAACACCGACAATTTTCATCTTTTTCCTGAAAATAAAACACATCAGAAAACCCTCCAAACATAGCAAATCCTATAAATAAACCTCGAATGACTAATTAAAGCTAACTTTTAAGCATATAAAATCCCCTCTAAAGCCGCATTCCTCAAACCTTGTACACCGTGTGCCATGTCTGAAAAATATTAGGCTAATAATACTCGAGTATTAGAGTACCACGATTATGATCAATGCTAAAGTCCAGAAGAGCGACAGTTTAACTTGTAACTAATCATGGACATATGTACAAGCCATGTTCATGAGCCATGGATGTGTTAAGAGATATGGATACAGCGTTGGAGGCGATGTGTAGGTAATTCCTGTGAAAGTCGCTCAGAGGCACATGACGCCAAAAAGCTCTATTTTTGCAATATTACCGATGCTGCTTTCCCATCTTTAGGCACATAGAGCAAGCGAACTCGACAGATTTCCGCTGGCCGAACCAGCTACTTCCGGATGAGCTCTCCACAAACCTATATGGGGATTAAATTATTTAATTGTGCAATTCTTCAAGACTTTCTTAAGGTTATCAGACCAAATGGATTACATCTTGATAGTAAAATGAGTCATTTTGTGGGTGCTGCGACAGTACAAAAATGTCTTCAGTGATTTACAGATGTCTCTCTTTTTGGGGTCAGTGGCATCACATGATGGATTTGGGAGTTGTAATGACAAAGTTTGGCCACAACAAAAATTAGCTTTTTAGCTCGGCGCTCATCCTGCGGCCTTTCATGAACTGAGCGTGCAAACAAAATATTACAGTAAAGGCAAAATGGATTTTAAATGGCATTTCAGGGGTGTCATAGTTTAAGTATGTTTATTGTTGTAGTAAATTGGCAGCATTTATATTAAATTTTTAAACATTTTTCAGAAACATTTTGGACATTTCTCCAGTAGTGGTGTTAGTGCTCCAAGGCACTGGTTACCAACCTGAGATTCCTGACCCCCACTAAGGGCTGCCAAAGTTTCACAGGGTGTCGAGATGCCTTTTTGATTTAAAGTGGTACAAAAAAAAACTTCTTTTGAAGATTTGTGGTAAACCTAAATCCCACCATTTCATTCATTTATGAAAAAAATAAAATTTCTGATTATATATATATATATTAGTGCTGGGCATAGATTAATTTTTTTAATCTAGATTAATCTCACTGCAATCCTGTAGTTAATCTAGATTAAAATTATAGATTTGAATTTTGCCAAAGACATTCAAAATAATATCTATCTATCTAAATGATGAAAAATGCATCACAAACTGCTTGAGAAAGCTGTTCTACTATAATATTTGGTAAAGAAAAAATAATGTTCCATAAGATTTACTTTGGTGTTTAACTTTTTTTTATTTTGTTAAACAGGCGCAGCCTCTGATAACATGACCCTAACTGAACTGTGGGCCTACATTAGAGGTCATGAAGAAGACCATTAACAGTCAGCAGCTTTGTGACACAGTCACTCAGGCAGACCAGCTTCCGCCTTGTTCACGCCCCCTCCGCGTAATTCGACCAGGTATACATCTGCGCTTAAACAACAAAGTGAAATTGGTGCCTTGCTCACTGTATAGACCAACTTAGTGAATAGTTTATCGCGCGATAATTTGCTTATCGCGCGATAAGAATCGTTAACGGCCCAGCACTAATATATATATATATATATATATATATATATATGATTCAAATTATTATTCAAACTGTTTTAGCCTCCACTCCGTTGAACTGCCTCGTCTTTCCTTAGAAAAGTAAAATGCTTAAATTTTGATTAGTCAATAACATGACAGTAACATAACAATGAATGATACCTCTTGAGAAGTCTTACTTTTCATACTTAACGCAGATTTTTGTTGAAAATTCTCATGTACCTCTAATAAAGTAGCTTTTCTCTTGATTAAGTGAACTGACGCAAATCTCAGTGTGTCACTGTTGACCCCGATGATGACTCTGCTGCTGCGAGGACGCCAAACATACGTGTGATGGATTTAATGCGATACGCCCCAGACGGATAATTAGATTTCCAGTATCAAACTATTATCTGTGGACTGTAACAGACTGCTCAGCCTTGCGTGGCTCTGACACACACACACACACACACACACACACACAGGAAGTTAGTCAAGCCTGCTGTAATTTCATTCAGATGCGCTGTTCGCTTTATGTGTGTGTGTGTGTGTGTGTGTGTGTGTGTCAAGAGTAACAACTGAGAGTTTGAAATGCATGGTCGCCATCTAGCGGCGGCTGAAGATGAGATAAATTTACATAAAGGAGAAACTTGATTTCAGCATAAAATATTTATGTATATATTTTATGATAAAATACCAGTAAAACTAATAACATTCTCAACATCCTTAGTTATTTTTACTGCCAATCTTGAGCATGTTTGCATTTTAATATCAAGCTCAAAGCTGTAAATCTGCTTTAACGTGAGGAGATCAAGTTTGTGAGAATTTTAGCATTAAAACCAAAATAATGTGGCAGACAGCTGAAGATGGTGTATTCAACATTTATTTTGTCATTTTAAAAACTGTTTGAGGACAATCAAAATATAAATACATTTCTCTCTCTCACACACCCTCACACACACGGCAACTGGCATCCGAACACACACACACACACACACACACACACACACAGACACACATACACACACACACATACACAACCCCTGCCACTGATTTAGATGTTAAAAGGTGCAACAACCAACCATCAATGACTGAATCATCAGTAACTTTCATGATCAAACTCCATCATCCAGATTTCAGAGGCTTTTCAGAGACAGAAGAAATATTGGACAGGTGTCATTCTACGAAGTACTTTCATATTTTCCTGATTATCAGTGTCTCTGGGCGTGATACTCTTCTTGAATTGTTGATGTAACAGTCCACACGTGTTTTAACTTTTGTCAATGGAGTGAATCCAGAGGACAGTCCGACAGAAGCTGAGTTGAGTTCATCTGTGGCATATTCAATAAACTTACACCATTATTGGGACAAAACCTCCCAGCAGGCAATAGTGGGACATTTCAAGGTTCTAGTTTGTTGGTGACTGACAGAAACCGAAGAACTGGGAGCAGCGTGTTGATCTCCTTCACACAAAAAGTCGGAAAGAAATAAATCAAGTCGTTTACACGAGTCACAGTTCTGCTGACTTTGATCACCAGGTGGATTTAGATCATCAAGGATCATGTGAAACTGGTGGATTTGCATATTTTTAGCCTGTTTTTTAAAAGAAAACTTAAAAAAAATAAATAAAATTGAACTGTGATAACACCATACACTGATTTGACTTTACTAGCTTGACAGTGAACAATCTTGTTGCCTTTATTTTGTTGTTGACGTTAGTTAGTTAGTTATTTAGTTAGTCGTCTTAGTTAACTGATGATAAACTTTGGCATAAAGTTCTCCACAGTTAATGAACTACTACTCTGATTTAATGAGTAACTTGGTAGTTTTCCAGGATTTCACAGGCTGTTTTTATTGCTAAGCCCCTCTCTCTGACAAAGAGAGGCTCAGTGGATCAATATGCTGTCTCCAGCTGCACAATTAGATGAGTAGGGAGACGCCATCGCAGTAAAGGTGACTTGATTACTTCCGGTACTTTCGTCTATAGAATACCTTCCCTGAAAACTGTGAGAAATTTGAGATTCAGCTGCCAAATAGCCAAGGCATTCAAAGGCTATGTTATCAAAAAACAAAACAAAAGAAAAAAACAGATACACATTAAGCAATCCTCCAAGGGATGATTGTCCACAGGGTTTTTCAATCACAAACTGCTGCTTTGGTGCATCATTATACAGCAGCCAAATTTGGAAATAGTGCATTAAGAATTACAATTAAAACTGGAGGCTCTAAAAATTTGGGATTTCCTGTCATCCTGGAACACACCAATAGTTTGAGTTCGGCTCGCAACAACATTACCACACGATGGAAAAGAAAATATAAAAGGTAACTGACAGCTGGGCTGGAAATCTTAAGCAACTTTCAGTCTGTAAGTTGGATTTTCTGAAAATAGTAAAATAATAAAGGTTGACTTGTGATATAAACTGTGCCTGATTTGTCGTCAGTGAGCCAAAACATGCAAAACCACCAGAGCAGCCTTCTAAGAAAAATTCCTTTTAACCACCGATCTCACTCCTCTGGGTCTGTTTCTGTCTGTCTGACACTCAGGACGGTCGAAAATAAACACAGCCAGGATCCACATCTGGGTCTCATATGGTGACTCAGCACGTGAGGTCAGGAAAAAAGTCAGAATCAAACCGACATTTACACGCCGTCTTCTTGTGGTCTGGAGCTTCCTGCTGCCTCCCTGCCAGCCCTGTCATTAACTCACACTTTCTGGAAGAGAATAACACTTTTAAAAGACTCACGGGAGGAGGATCTGTTCTGAGCCTTTAACATTTCCAACTCCCACAGACCCCCCAAAAAAGTAAGCATATTATCTAACAGCAGTCTAACAGGGCAGATTTATCCCATGGAATGAAAGAAATAAGCAGAATAGAAGCAGCCCTTTACCCTATTGTAAAAAAAAATAATATACTGAATCGTTTCTTTTTTTTACACTGACACAGTGCGGTGCAGCACCCGATTCACATAGTGTTAGAGTCTTTTACTACCATTCTCTGAGGCAGTGGTGGATGTGTCTGTACAATATTTACACTCCTGAATACAAAATAAGAGGTTAAATTATACAAGCTGCATCATCATGTGAAGCGAAAAGTCAGGAAAATTTTCTTTGGGGAGGGAACCTCACTTAAAACAAAGCCTGAATTTGCATTTTCTGGTGGCAATTAACAGGGGCTGAAAACTCACTTCACTTGTGCCGCTCTCAGTGGTAAGAATTTTAGCCTTTGTGCAAATTATTGCAATTTCAAAAAACACTGGAAAAAGGCAATTGGCCACTTGGTAAGAAATGTTTCACAAATTGCAAATAATTTGTCAATTTAACAAACTATTTCAAAATAGCTAGGGAAAAACGCTGTGAAAAGTCATAATTACAGATTTAAAGTAATGTTTAAGGTAATTTACTTGCTTGTTTTTCTAAATTATTCTTCAAACTCATTTTCAGTTTAGTTTTTTATTAATTTCTTGCTAATTTTTGGGTCATTTCTTCTTTTGTTGCTCATTGCCTTCTTCCCATGTTTTTAAAAGAAAACATGCCAATCTTCTTGGGTTTTAAAGGGTTAATTTAGGGGAAAAACTCCAAAACTTTGCAATAACTGACAAGAATCTGCAGGTTCTCCATTCACACTGCAGACTTTCTGTGCTGACGTGCGTTTGTGTGACGTCATTTTGTCATTAATTCAGTCTTAAATCTTATTTTTTAAAAAGCCACTATGTGTAAGATTTGAACTTGTATGACTCTGGAAAAACACACATTATGGCACACAAACATGAGCCAGGCTCCAGACCTCTAAGTTACTGCAAACATTGTTTTTTGGGCGATTCAAAGATGTTTTGCATTGAGCTCATGACGGCTGTTTAAATGCTAATTGATGAAATAAAGTGAGCCAGAGCTTCATAATCTGGATCAAGAACGGGGATGTTGTCTTCCGATGACAGAATCTGTCAAATGACTGAAAAAGTGGCACGAAAACAGGTTGCTGTATTTCGACTTACAGGCATAACACTTAGACTGATTCATCTATGTGATTATCATGTTAAATGCTCCTAACAACTGCTGCCACAGCTTTTGTGCTGACTGAAATTGTTGCCAGCAGGACTTCGAGGTTTCTCAGCATTTTATAGAGGAAATGTACTGCCTCAGACAAAACAAAACGCACCTCCACTTACATCCGAGGAAATTAAACATTCCCTCTGTATCTGTTTTATCACTCTGATTCAGTCCAGCAAGTTATCGACTGATCACACCGTGTGTTTCCAGAACAGCGTGCGGTCATGTTCTTCTGAGCTTTTACAAGCTCAGGCGAGTTGAGACTTAATGACTCAATCATCACAATCAGCTGCTGCTGTGAGGGAAAACCTCCCCGCTGCTCTGGAGGTCCAACACCAAGCTGAAATTAGTCTGAGAATCACCTTTTTGGACTCGTGTTACACAATAGTCTGCATCAAGGTGAAGTCGAAAAAGTCAAACTCCGCCTGCAACATCCTCCATCAGCATTATCTCTTTCTGTATCTAACAAAATTGAAAAATCATACACATAGTGGTTCTAATTCAAGCATGACAGAAATCTGTATAGTGTCGTTATTTTGGCTGTTTTAAAAGAACATCAGCTTTTCTTTTTTTATTATTATATCTATTTGTTTTTGTACAGGAAGTTTTAAAAGAACACATCACCCAAAACTCGATCTCTTCCTCGCGTTCATAAAGAATAGAGATTTAACTGGTGGAAGAGGTTTCTCGCAAGTTCATCAAAGAGTCCCAAAAATATGACCGGGTTTCCCACAGATGTATGTATTTGTGGCGGCCTGCCATGATTAAAACATCTGCTGCCACAAAAGCTGGACTGTTCATTCGAAGCACTGTTCAAAATATATAGATATATCCTTCTGTTATTTATAGCACCACACTGTTGGAGCACAGAGCATACTCTGGGCACAGACGGAGCAGCAGAAAATCATTGCCGGGCCTGAAAATTCTGATCTAATCTGATATGCTGTGAACAGATCAATATATTGTTTTTCCACCCTACGAGTTACAAACTGCTGCTGAGGAAAAAAAGAACTCATAGAGAGCTCTGGCTGCGTTGCGTTCATGGACCGCAAAAACCTCTGAATTTACAGAGGGGACACAGAATGATACAAAGAGACACTCTTAAGAGAAAAAATAAACTTCAGTTTGCTGTCATTGTTGTACTTCTGTGGGAGACACTGAGGTGACACTGAGTATTTTTCTTATGGTCAAAAATCCCATGAAAAGATAAAAATCAACAGTATGCATTTATATGATATGATGTTTAAAAACCTGTAACATGTCTTTGACTCTACAAGCCCCAAACATTTTGGTTTCTACTTAAGACTGCTCTTTAATGGTTCAGGATTTTTTCTACAATAACTGAACACTGTAGTTTTCAGTTTCTCAAACAGAAATAAATAGTGCATTTGTTTGGGACTATTTTCAGTCGCAGATTAATCCACATTTGGTGCTCTGGTGAGCACTTGTGGCAGCAGGATGGTGTGTGCGTGGGACTGAGGCAAATAAAACTACCGTGTGTGTGTTTGTGTGTGTGGGTGTTCATGATAATGAACAGGTCATCCAGTGACACAGTGTGACTCACTGATGTGTTTTTCATTGTTTTTGGCTCCAACTATGGAGCTCTATGACAGAGAGGAAGAGGATAAATCGTGTTTTGTAGGATAATTCATTGCTGTCTTTTTTGGGATTTGTTGACCAAAAGAAAAGCATAAAATATCACCAAACTTATCCTTAAATCCATGGCCAAAACAACAATTTTGAGATCATAAAACAACTTCCTTGTACTTGTGAGAAAACTGCATATTAGAGTTTGTAATTCTGCTTAAAGAAATGTGAGTACATTTTTTTTTATCAAGCAGCACAGGTTACATGAGGTGACTACATGATTAGAAAACAAAAAATTTGGGGTGATGTATTCCTTTAAAAAGTCTCCATGTTCTCTCATCCTCACCCTCTGGAACAAAGACTCGTCCACGGATCATCCAGCGAGCTTCAGTGTGGCGATGTGAGCGCTGAGCGACACTGAAGCAGGATGCAAACAGCAGGGAGAGAGAGACGTTCCCGTTTTCCACAAAGAAGCTTTCGGAGGCTGATCCTCTCTGCTCGAGCTCCATCACAAAAAGTCTCTGGTCGATGTCTGATTCTGACTCTGTCCTACTGGCATCAAATTTAGCATCAGAGAGCAAAACTCAAAAAGGCCCTTGAGTTCCTCTCTGGTGTTTTTCCAGAACGAAAAGAGAGACAGAGGAATTTAAAACTTGGCTGATTTAAAACGTCCCTGTCTCTCTCTGTATTTCTCTCACTCAGTCTGACAGAAGAAGGAAAACAAACTTGATTCTGTTTCCAAATTTCTCCCTCTGTCAGTCCGTTCCTCTTCTGTCTGTGTCCGTGTCTTGGTCTGTGTTGCACCGTGGAGGCCAGCGGGGGGCACTGTTAGGGAGGCCTTGCCCAGCTCTATCTTCTTCTGGATGACCCGAGCCGAGTGGTAGATGAGCGAGTCGATCAGACCGGCCACTGCAGGAGACGAGCAGACCGGAAACACAAGTGACAGAAGAAGAGAGTCAGATTTCATCCACCTTATATAAAATTTCTATTCATATCCAGGTTTTAGTCTGGGGTGTGTTACCAGTGTCAAATGACATGATCACGTAGAGGGACTGACCTGTAAATACACCTCCAATAATGGCACAAACTCCTGTTAAAAAGTGCGTGAATGATCTGAAAAGAGAAGGAGAGATCACATTCGTTTACAATGAAATTTAAAGATTTCTTTTATATTAACATGCTCCAGCGCAAACATGTCCAACAGCCCAGTCCAGCGTGCGGACATGTCCAACAGCCCGCTCCTTCTGGAGCAATATTACAAATTGTCTCGCTCCTGCAGAATTTTCCAACAAAACACCTGTTATTGCACGCGACCAATATGCACGAAGGTGGCTACTAATAGCTTAACGCCTATACCACTGACTCATCACATCTACCTGTAAGCCAGACATCACTAACTGGGGACCACGGTCGGCTTCTCCTCATAGCACTGAAACAGCCACATTTGCAGAGGTGGAGAGTGACTTATTTAGACTTGTACAGACTACTTTGTGTTAGTTTCAGCTTTAATCAGACTTCGGATGATTTAGAAACACCAGGACGCATCGCTCCGTGTCTCATCCAGCCGCTCGCGCTGGAGAGACAGCAAGCTCAATTTGCGGCAGCGGCACCTAACTGTGGCACCTCGTGTGGCACCCCCAGATGCCGCAGCTAGGTGCCGCTAGCAGTCGCAGCAGATGCCACTGGTTGCCGAGACGTGCCGGGAGGTGCCAGGAGGTGCCAGTGCTTGTGCCACTGCTTGCCAGGAGGTGCCGCGAGGTGCCAGTGCGTGTGCCGCGGTTTGGCGGAGGTGCCAGTGCGTGTGCCGCGGTTCCTGTGCAACTGGCACAAGCACTGGCACCTCCTGGCACCTCCCGGCACGTCTCGGCAACCAGTGGCATCTGCTGCGACTGCTAGCGGCACCTAGCTGCGGCATCTGGGGGTGCCACACGAGGTGCCACAGTTAGGTGCCGCTGCCGCAAATTGAGCCAGCCCCTAATGTCGCGCTGAGCTCTCGTTATTATTAACAAGGGCAGATGTAATGTTTTGGGGCCCTGGGGCCACAAGCAGATGACCTTATTTTCAGCCTTTCTCTAACTGGGAATGTCGGCAGGCTGTTGGCAGCTATAGGAGAAGTAGGCCGACTCAAAAGTTTTTAATTCCTGAGTAAAATGATTAATAGCACAGAAGTTTGACAGAAGTTGAAGTCAGAGTCCTGCAGTCAGGAGAGGTTGGCCTATTATCAGCACAATGTGCTTAAATTTACCTGAAGTTTGTTTAAGATGAAGCTTTTAATTTTTATATAATGCTGGAAAGTTTAATAAATAATTATATATATATATATATATATATATATATATAGGAGAGTTTAATAAATTATTATATATATATATATATATTAGCTACCCTCCAACACACCATGGTCAAATGAAACAGTGTCATTGAACTATGAGGGCAAAAAACAAACCACAAAAAAGAGAGCAAAAAGCAAAATAATCGGAATTGAAATAAAATGTTCAATTAATCGTGATATTGATTTTAGGTATGAGGTTCAGATCTTTTCTGGGAGGAAATTTTAGTAAGTGGACCTCTTTGAGTTTTAGTAGAATAGGTCCTCTCGTTAATGACGCCTGTTCTACAGTATATTTGTCATATTCAATGTCTGACATTCAATACATATTCAAACCAAAATTAACCCTATGATATCTTTTTATCTCACTTAGGAGTAAAAGGGAGCCGTTAAGGTTGACAGAAATATTGATTTTATGTATATCCTGATATATACCGATATCAACTGATATGAAAAAATTATCATTATATTATTTTTTCTTTTCTTTTTTGTTGCCACTGACAAGCAGGGCCATGCGATATGTTAAAATATATCATCATCACTTTCAGAGGAAATAATTCTATGTGGTATGAGGTCATGTCAGTGGTAATAAAGATTCAACAGTGCTGTAGCTGACAGCTTTTATCATGTGAGGTCCTTCACTGTCTCCTACCTGTGTTTCTCTGTGAATTTAACCATCATGGGCGACAGCTCATATAAAACAAATACGCCCGGCAGCCCCTGGTCTCCTATTAACCCGTTGGCCACTTTCTCGTGCCGAGTGACTGAGAACTGGTTCGTTTTTACCACCTGCAGAAACAAAATGACAACACTGTTGAGAAAGACTGCAGGTCAAACGTAGCCTGAAAATGTTTTCAGTTTCATTTAAATGTGAAATTTAATGTAAAAATAAGTTTTCATATACAGCTTTTTCTTTCTCAGTGAGTCGCTATTACATCTCTTTGGGCCCACCAGTCTTGGTTCTTGTTGATTTGATAAAATCTGAAATGAAATCTGAAACAAAGTTAAAAGAAACTCACCTCTCCATCAGTTTTTACGTAGATGGTCGGAACTATTTTCACAAAATACTGGTACATCATTGATGCTGTGGGGAAAGAAAGGAAATCTTTGTTATATTAAATGCACACAAAAGACACAACTGAAATGAAAAATATCTACAATATGCTGAGAATGTAGTTTTAAGTGTTTAAAAAATATAGAAATATTTAGAAAAAATGACTTGTGTTACATTACAATGTACAAACTAGTATGTAAAGGCTAAGAAACATGAAAAAAAGTTCATTATGCTATTATGTACAACACAATATATACATGGTAGAAATAAGAGTAAGAAATATATACAAAATGTGCATCATTTGTTAAATACATTCATGAGCGGTGTTGGTAAGAACAAGGTAAATTATGATACTAAAGGATATTGCTAACTTGAATAAATGCAATAGTATTGCCATAATAATAATAATAATAATAATGATAATAACATTAATTATGATGATAATAATGATAGTAATAAACCTCATTTCTAAAGCATTTTTCAAGCTTAAGACCAAAGTAACTTCCAGTTTAAAGATTATATTTTATAATAAAATTAAATATAAATAAAAAACAATAATGAAATGAACCACATGTCGGCGCTGTGTCTTTTGTAAATTTTGTCCCGCAGGTTGTCCCTCCTCTTTATGTCTCTCCTCTGTCCTCTCCTCCTCTCTCTATCCGGTTATGGAGGTCTGCTAAAAAGACATTTAAACGCAGCTGCCCACAAATCTACGAGAATCCTCCAGTTGGGAACCAGAAAACCAAACTTTTTTAAAACACATAGCTCAAGGTAATATCGATTTCTGACCAAATTTTAATAATGTTTTGACCGAAAGACGGAAAGTTTGTCGGTTGCAGTGTTTATGTGTCAAGGCCACGGGTTACGTTAGCATGCTAGTTAGCATGCTAAACTAGCACAACAAACTATCTGGTGGGATAAAAAGTGAATTTTACAGAATTATTATTAGCTAGTGTTGGTAGGTTACCGTTTAAAATCAGCAGCTACACTAATCATTAATTATTTGATGTTTACGTTCATATAAATGTGTTCGCTAACGTTAGCCTAGCTTATTAGCTAATTAAATAACAGATTAAGCTAACGTTACAGGCTTAGCAGCAAAAGTAATCACTAATCAGCATCTTAAATGCCACACGTCTTTAGTTTAGACAGCGTTGGTAGTTTAGTTTGGATTATTAGCTCTTCAATGGCCAGTAGTAGCTGATATACTGTATAGTTACATATTATACAACTGGCAAGCAAGATTCAAAGGTCAAATGTTTGACTTTAACGTAACTAAAATCTGAATTTCTACAACTTCAATTACTTGCTTAAAGCAATAGCATCAAAGTCATTCACTCTTAGCAGTAACGGTACGTACTGTGGCCAAAGTGGGAAAAAATACCCAATAATTATCATTTATAGTGCAATAATATTATATTTCTATATTTTTGCAGTGAATATAACACACACCACGTGTGCAGTTTAGTTATCCTGTGCAACTATCAATCATGGAGTTTCTGTAAGAGTAAAAGGTGTGTGTATAGTGTACTAGATTTTATTTTTTTAATATCGTTTTGATTTTTTTTAATATTTTAAAGTTATTCAAGTAGTGAAATTACTTTTTTTTTTTTTTTTGCCTTTTTTCAGAAACAATTTGGGGCATAAAGGGGCAAAGGAATGTTTTTTGTTTTTTTTTTTAAACCTTTGCTACTCTTCTGTTATTGAACATCCTTTGACCACAATAAATTAGAAGTATATTTGGTATTTACTGACAAGTATTTAGTCATGCTGTTTAAAAAGGTAGCTGGCTCACTGAGTAATCCTGCCTGGTGCAATATGCACATTCCCTTGAGTAGTGGGGTATTTTATCTTTTTGGTTTATGCTTGACCAGTGTACATGGAAGTACTTTTTGCAGTTAATTCAATTTTATGATATTTTTTGCTGGAATGTAACTTTTTGTGTTACATTTTGTTATTTGATCTTTTTTTACACAGTAGTTTAACTTCTTCCAGTGTGAAATATTGGTAGCTCGTAAAGCTGTCAAAGTTGCGTCCCCAACACTGGTGGAAAGTCAAAATGCACAGTAAGTTTGATTTAAGTGTGGTTGACTCAATTAAACACAAAGGAAATAGAAGCAGCTCATGGAAATATGACAACTTTTTGCAGATGGTTTGAAAAAGCTCCAAAAACTCCTCAGGAAACAAACAAAAAAAAAAAACATCTTTGGGGCGAATCATCTTGCTGCCTCTCCAAGTGTTAATTGTTAGTGGCATTTTGTCACCAACATTGTCCCTCTTATCTCTAACTTGTCCTAACTGTCTCTCTGTCCTGTCCAGATGCCAGTGGCTGTAGGTCCATATGGCCAGACCCAGCCCAGCTGTTTCGACCGGGTCAAAATGGGCTTCATGATGGGGTTTGCAGTGGGAATGGCTGCTGGCGCCATGTTCGGCACTTTTTCCTGTCTCAGGTAACTAAAAGGGGACACCTGTCCATATAAAACATGACATTTGTAAACAATGTCAAATGACACCATGTAAATAGCGGGAAAGTAAATAAGTAAAAATAGTTGTTGCTAATTGACAGTCCTGGGATTGATATTTTTTTTTCTATAATTAGAGTGAAGGAGAAAATGGACTTGAAGAGTAATTAACGTTTAAATAACTGTCCCGTCCTCTCCTTCCCTGTCCACATCTCAGATACTTTATCAGCAACTTCAGTCCATCTGGTGTTGTGCTGTTTTGGTTTTAACAAAAACCGGGCCCGTCGGAGCGAACGAGGCTTCAGAGAGATTTAAAACCTGAGCAAATTGATTTGATTGATATCTGTAAAAACTGACAAGAAAATTACTTGAAAGTAAGAAAGAAAGGCATGAAAAATTGCTGAAAATGGAAAAAACATGTACAGTTTTTATCTGTATAATAATGTAAATATGCATAGTATTTAAAGATCTAATTTTCTGAACATTTTTTTCCTTTTTTTTCCATTCTATTTTTTTAAATTAATTTTTGTGGTATTTTCTTGTCACCTTTTACCAATTCCTTGCAATTTGTAGGACATTTTTTGTGAAGTTAATCACTGCCTTTTCCCTTTTTTTTTTTAAGAATTTGCTCAAGTGTTTAAGAATTTAATAGCTTGTGAAAGTCATCTGAACGCACAAGAAAACATACGACAATTAAGGTTTCACAGGGTTAAAAACTAAGATTGTCTGTTCTGTCTTAAGGATCGGCATGCGCGGCAGGGAGCTGATGGGAGGAGTGGGAAAGACCATGATGCAGAGCGGGGGGACGTTCGGCACGTTTATGGCCATCGGTATGGGAATCCGCTGCTGAGGTGGACGAGGAACATCCTCCTCCATCTATACACAATCCTACAGCCATGGGACTTTTCCAGTAACTCCAGCTCTCTGTCTGCTCGATGCTGTCGCACTCTCAACCGCAGTCTAGTTTTGTCAATAAAAGTTCAGATTTGTCAAAATGGTTTTCAGAGTGGACGTGTTGCACTTTGTGGGGATGCAGTTCTCTCAGATCTGAGGGGGCAGCATTTACATCAAATGTTGTAGCCTGCCCTTAAATATCCAAAGAAGCAGAAGAAGAACGCCGACCAGCGCAGAGGGACAACAACACTTGGAAGACCCTGACAAGCGTAGCTACAGCTCGCCTCGACTCGTCTAAGGCCAGCATACTTTCACTCTTTTATTGTTTGGTGTCGCTGCACATTTACACTCTGCTATAAACACCAGCAGGATCGTGAGTCACGGAGCGTCTACTCTGCGCTGTGTGTTCGGTGTTTTTTTCTGGGTGCTCAGAGTTGAAAAAAGTTCCACTTTGGGTAAAACGCTGCACTTGTCACTGTCACGTTTCAGCCAGCTGTCCAATCAGTGTGGAGAAGGGGCGGGACAAACAGGCTACCACAAATACTGTCACATCTGTCATGTACACGTACTGAACAACAAATATGGGAACACGCTCCACTTTTGGCTTTATACGATTATTTGTATTCTTGTCCCCAAAATCACATCAACCCACACAGACTAGTGCATTCGAGTGTGTTGATCCTACATGCATCATATTAAAAACAGTTAAACAATGTCATCACTGACCTTGTGGCGCTGTGACGTCTGTCTCATCCAGAGGGTTAACGATGCCGGGGTAATCTTTACCAAACGACAGGTGTTTTATCAGATGGGTCATGTTTATCTGCAGGACGAACGAAAGATTATAAATTGATAGACTTTAGAAATCCTTCATAATGATTAGTAGCTCCCCTTAATGCCTTAGTTGACGGCTTTTTTGGAGAAAGAAAGTGGTGTTAGGACACAAAATAATTGGATTTAAAACCCTTAGGGCTCACTTTAATATACACACGCTTGAATCGTTTGAGCACAAAATATGCTTTTCAAAATCAAGCTTTAAGAAATATTATACATTAATATGATTTTCTACTTTTGAGTTTATTTTTTAACCAACATCAGTCCTAATCAGAAACATCAAATATTCATTAATTTTCAGAATTTATACCCTTTAAAAGCCAGTTTTTGTCATGATGCCACAATGATTCCAAATTTAAAAATAAGAAAATTCAATATACTACATGCAAAGTAGATTTTTTTAAAATGATCACAGCCTGGGATATGTCAGCGATTTGCAGCAGTGACAGTGCACCTAGTGGAAACAGCATTTATTTTCTCCATATAATATGCCAAATGTGATTTTTTAAAATGACGTAATCAGGTGGAGAAAAGTAAAAATTACAAATTCCAAGGTAAAAGCGCAGAATGACACCCGAAAATAATAATATGCATGTTTTTGTGATTTGATGGCTGTGGGATCAAAAATGTCAGTTTGAATGGGTTTCAGTGGTGCGTTTCTTGCACTTAACTGTCTGAATGTAACAATTTTGTTTACACAGTTTGTTTGACTTCTTGTAGCAGCTGAAATTTTGGGTTATGATTTTCCTAAAATTATACAAACAGCCAACCAGAGAAACTAGCAAACAGATTATGTAAGCAAAGAAAAAATACAAATAAATCTGTCACTATATATTTTCTATAAATATAAAGTTTCCATAAGCTCAAAACAGACACAGAAAATATCATCAGTTGAGTTACTTACGTTGTCCAAGCCGAAACTCTGCAGGTCGTGAACTGCAAACACAAAAAAACCAACCGTCACATTGCACCGTTTATAACAGAAACTTCAAAAACACATTCAGCAAAAAAGAAAAAAAAAGTAGTGTGATTGTATCTGAAGTTACAGATCTGTCAGAGATGTGAGTTATCGATCAGTTTGATTGATAAGCGCTGATTCAGCTGCTCCGTCTGATTAGTTCATAGATGAAAGGCAGCGCATGAAGCCGAAGCCAACAGTCACACAAGTTCAGTTATTCGCTGCATCACATCTGGAGTCAGCGTGCTGAGGCTCTGACCTTTGACCTCCTGGTAGTTTGCGTTGAATAATATTCACTGAGACATATTTCTCTTACACTCATATTTATATGGGATTTAATCCTTTACATTAATTAGTAGCATCTTTTTAAAAACGTCAACCACAATATGTGTGCGGAAGTTTTTATTTGTATCAGCTGTTTTCCTGCACAAACCCGACTCATCCCACAAAACTAGTATTAAATATGTCTGTAAAAATACAATACTAAATATGAGGCGGTCACAGAGCTCGCCGAAGTGTACACTGTGACGTCCAGCTAAACAACCCCCATGCAGGTGAAATACAAGGTTTTTGGGCGTCCCCAAACAAGATAGCGTTTTTTTTTTTTTGCTCTGGTGTCAGTGTGAACTTGAATAAAGGTGTGAACGACACCATCAAAAACCGAAGCTCAAGACGCTCCCTTGATGAAAAAAGTTGTTCTTCAGCACCATCTGGAAAGAGTCAGCTGTCTTCAGCCTAAATTTGATTTCACTGTTCAATCACGTGCTGATAGCAAAGTAATATTTTGGCACATTTACTTGTTTAAAAAAGGTTGTCATATGTGCCAAACCTCTGTTACCTTATCCAGACAGAATGAGACATTCTGTGAAACAAATCATGTTTCCTTGATCTCCTCATAGTGCTGTTGATGGCATTTACCAGAAAACACTGCGGCTGAGCGAAAAAAACACACAGAGCCGAGGAGTCTGTAACGCAGCTGTCAATCATGTCAATTACTGCTCGTGAACTGCTGTCAAACTGTCAAACTAGGCAGTTCTGATCAAATATGAATCAGGATTCTGTTTTTGTGTCTATTTTTCACCTCTAATGTTTTAAGAAACATATTTTTGTGGCTGTTTAGCTGTAAAATGACAAAGTTTGTGACCCGGCCGCCATGTTGAAAAGAGAAAACGGAGCAAAACTCACTGTCTGCAGCAAATGTTCTCATTTTACAGCTAGACAGTACCGCAAAATACGTTTCTAAGGAAAATACGCAACATTAGAGATTGTAGTAAAAGCCATTAGAAGCACTACGAGAATGAGTGGGAACATGATTTTTTCAAAGATTATCTGCCTCATGTCCTACTGGCTGGATACAGTGACAGTTTCAGCAAATATGACAAAAACTTTTAATCTATAAAAAATACCAACTCTAGCTTTAACGTGCGTCAGAATTGTAAATTTAACAACTGGGCAAAAACTGCATCTTTTGACTTGTAAAGTGGATTTTATGCAGTGAGCATCATCCTGTATGTAAATTCAACTATTTTAAAACAAATTATTCTCACTTCATACTGCAAAAAAAAAAAAAAAATGATATACTTGCAGAACTTTTTTCCATATATCAATAAACTGGATGTTGTACAGGGATGAGACTTTTTTCCCCATGAAGTTCATATGTATTTATAAGATAAAAAAAATAAACTGCAAATAAAGATGGACTTACTTTCCACAGCGTGCACTGCAGAAAGAAGAGAGAAGAGTCACTATAATGATGCAGGTAGACAACAAACCATGTGATGTTAATGTGTGTGAGGGTGCCAGCAGAGGCTGCACAACACTGACATTTTTATTTCCTTTTTTAAAATATTTTCACAGATCTAGTTTAATAAGAGACATGAGCTGTGGCGGGAGTGTGTGCAGGGAGACCCAGCTTTTAAGACTTACCTCAGGCTTTTGTGTTTTTGATTCGGTTGGTTTCAAAATATTAAAAGCTCAACTAAAAATACACAAATTGATTTTGAGGCTTGAGATTTACAAAACAGCAGTCTCATTGAGAAAGATTACATTTTTTTTCTGTGCCAGAGAAAATGAGCTTTAGAACACTGTTTTTGTAGCTTCTGCCACGGTGATCGTGCAGCCCCAAACGCACAACGCAGTGTTTAACGCGTCAAGGTCAGTCCAGACTAAAGTATGAACGCGAGGCTGGTTTATTTCAGCCGCAGCCTTATTTCCAGTCAAATCCTCAGCACAAGTGATTCTTGTCTCTTGTTTCTGCTGCTAAGCATTCAAATATCACACCGAGCAGAATAATTAAACACATTCAACCAGATTAATTTCTCTCACGTTGCCGAGATCAGAGGATGTTTTTGTGCTCAGGGTAGGAAACTAACAGTGGTAGGTGCAGCTCAGACTTTTTGCACTTTATTTTCCATTTCATCAACCTGCCAAATTAGTATCAAAGTAATTATTCAGATTAGAAGCAGAGTATTAATTATAGCACATTTCCTGCTGAAGTGGCTGTTACATAAGATTTATCTGAGCATTTGACAACTAGCGACTGTTAATTTCCTTCTCTGGTTTTTATGTGCAGACGATGCAAACCATTGACAGGCAGGTAAAACACGACAGTTCAGTCAAGATGATGAAGACCAAAAATTGACACACAGTGACGGCAGAAAGTTGGCAGCAGCAGTCAAACAATAAATGAAAAGACATAAAAATGTGGATGAATGTGTCAGAAAGAGTCAGACTTACAATCCAGTGAAAACAATATTTATAATTATAGTAATTTATAGCTAACATTAATTTACAGAAAAAATAGAATCAAATTTAAAAAAATAAATACATCATTTTTTCAACCTTTTCTTTGAAAAGAGAAAAAACCCTTTTTTTCTGATTTCCAGGTAATTTTTTCATTAGTTTTTTTTTTTTTTTTGCCAAATTTTGGACCATGTCTTGTTACAATTTGCTCATGTTTCAAAAGGTAAAAGGCTCCAACAAAATCTAAAATCTTCTTATTTAGAGAGTTGCTGCAAAGTCTTTGATCCAAACGGGTCTCTAAAGTCAGTGTCTTTTAATGGTCTTTTTGAAGCGCTCCCACTTCAGCCTATAAAAGCTCGAAACAGTTACAAAGTGCTGGTGTTTGATCTTAGATCCAGCATGCATCGTCTGCAGCAGGAAACAATAGATGATCAGAATCCTTTGAATGCGTCTGTGAGCGTGAGTGAGCAGAGCGGATAAACAGCAGGTCTTACCGTGGACGTGAGACTGCTGGAAACTTTTTCCGGGAGCAAAATGGAAATTTCCGGCAACCTGAAACACGAAGAAGAGGAAATAAAATTATCCAATCAATATGGTGTTAAGGTCACTGCCGGGAAAAAGTAAATAGCGCCTTTTGAGAAGTAATAATAGTGCAGAAATAAAGTCATAATAATACTGCATTATTTTAATAATTAAGCGTTGTATTTCCTGATGATCCAACAGTCTTGTAAGATTATCACATTATTTTCTTTTAAAAGTATGACCTTATTTAACCTTTTTTTTGTCTCTTTGCTTTTTTTTTTTACTGTAAAGCACTTTGAGCTGCATCCCTTGAATGAAAAGTGCTCTATAAATAAAGTTATAATTATTATGATTATTATTAAATGACTTTCTTTCTTTTTAGTTTAATTCCAACATTCATATATTGAAACCTTTTTTCTCAAACTCTTTTTTAAACTTTACTCAGGTGTTGAGAGAAATATTTATTGTCCAAATGTTTAATGTTATTTTTACTTTTCATTAATTTATTTATTGGTCTTTTTTTCCCCCTTAACTATTTCTTAATTTTCTTCTTCAGTAAATTCTCTAAGGCCTATTATAAAGTGATCGGGGAGATAGCGGGGAGGGGGCTGGAGGTGGGGTGTGTGGTTGTGTAATAATGTGTTTGTCGTTTGTTCTCCATGTTAAAAAACAAAAAGAGTTGATTAAAAAAAAGGTGTTGAGGGAAAGAATACAGATTTCATTGTGAGTAATGATGACGATCTGAGGAAGAATTCAGACATGTTTGTTTGATCTTGTTGAGTTGTTCCTGATAATCTGCTTTGTTTCCTTTCAGGAACTATTTAAGAATTTCTAGCATGCAAAAAAGTCTACTCATCCGGGATGTTATTCATAGATTAGTAGTTTTAGTAACTAAAATCACAAATTACAAACTTAATTTCACAGCTTGATGTGAAGTTCTACTGTCAGCTGAGTTCCTCATGTTGGCCAAAAAATTGCATGCCGCTGAATTTTTCCAAACGTGCCAGATAGAGGGCTTGAAGTACCTTGTTGACCTCCAGGAAGCCGTAAACCTGGCAGCCTTCGTTTTTCTGCTCCTGCATCTTCTGCGTGAAGCCCTCCCTCTTACACTGCTCGATGGTGTCGGCGCTCTTGAACGCCCAGCCTCGCCGCCGGTACGCCTCCCGCACATCATCACAGGTGTTACAGCATCTGCGCACAAACACACACACACCGAGCAGAAATAAGGCAAGAGAATATGAGGTTTTAACACAGAAAAATACGGTGAAAAAATTGGTGTGTGTGTATTTCTTACTTGAGTTCTTCGGTCTCAGCTCCATAGCAGCTCTCACATCTGTTTGGGTCCAGTGAACTGGGGTCAAACACTTCACCATCGTCTGCCATGCCAAGTTCTACACACACACGCACACACACGCACACACACACACACAATAACACAACATCATGATTTAGTTTAATCATTGCAGACAATCTGGGAAAAGAAGAACCTCTTGCAGCGATTCATTCCAGTGTCACTTGTTAACTCTCTCTGTTGGTAAGTCAAAAAAATGCGCACCCAAACTTTCCGGTTTTAATGCCCTGCAGCGTGCAGCCTGCAGCGTACAGCCTGCAGCCTGCAGCCTGCAGCGTACAGCGTACAGCCTGCAGCCTGCAGCGTGCAGCGTGCAGCGTACAGCGTATAGCCTGCAGCCTGCAGCGTGCAGCCTGCAGCGTACAGCGTATAGCCTGCAGCCTGCAGCCTGCAGCGTGCAGCCTGCAGCGTACAGCGTATAGCCTGCAGCGTATAGCCTGCAGCCTGCAGCGTGCAGCCTGCAGCGTGCAGCGTGCAGCGTGCAGCGTGCAGCCTGCAGCGTGCAGCGTCCTGCTGACTGTTTACTTAAGGAAACTGAGCAAACAGCTGCTGTCTGTGTCATTATGGATATTTAACTCACTGGCCTTCATGGATCATATTTCTCTGAAGAGACCTAACAACAAACACGTAGCTCCTGTTGACCCTGGATCAGAGTCAGGAGGTCAAAAGTCAGACTTAAGTCAAAGTTTACCGTGTTTTTCTGCCTCCAGGGTGACAGGTTTCAGGTCTTTGTCCAGCCGCTGTTTGAACAGATTGTGTTCAACGTCCAACTGCTGCTCACCGGCCACGTCCATCGCGTCTATACTGAGATCTGAGCAGAAAAAAAAAACGGGGTGGTTTGTAATAAACGTGTGATGTCATTCAGGGGTCATTCAAATTTTTACCAATAAATTTCCATTACTTTTTCAAATTTTAAAGACCAAACATTCTAGTTCATTACTGTTTAATATAATTTTAAAATAGAATTTTTTTTGTTTTTTAAATAATGAATTCAGCACAGGATTCGAACTGAGTATGTATGTGTATATTTTCTATTAATTTTATTCCTGATTTTTAAGAAAACATGTCTTTGAAGGGAGATTTTCTCCAAGAAATTAGGGTCATTTTTGCAGAAAATAATTTGGCTTTTTTTTTCTTCAAAAACTTTTTGCCAATATGTTTTTTCTTTTAAGATTTTGTACATATTTTACCAGACACATGCCTTCCAAATGTGCTGGAATTTAAAAAAGAAAAAAAGAAAACATGCCTTTAAAGGCATTTGGGCAATTTTTGACATTTTTTAAAGAAATAAAAAAAGGCCCTTTTTTTCCTTTAAAATTTTTTTGCCCATTTTTGGTGAATTTTTTTTTTTAGAAAATATGCCTTCCAAACCTGCCCCTCCTTACATGAAAGGCATATTTTCCACTTATTCTGGTCAAAAACTGTAAAATCAGAAATTATCGACGGTGTGCTATGATACAGGTTTGTGAAAACAAAATTCCATGACTTTTCTTAAACTCTCAGGCTATATTTAGTTTTCCAAAACTTTTCAAGACCTTGAAAATACTATTTGCAGATTTTATGACATTTCCAGGTTTTTTATGACCGTATGAACCCCGGTCACTGACATGTTGCTCCAGCAGCGAGGTAACAGTGATGCTACTTACAGGCGCAGGGCATGTGAGGGAAAACAACGTCGATGTTGATTTTCAGTTTGTCTCCTCGAGACGTGTCGACGTACAGCTCAGGGTGAACCTGCAGGGAAACAAACAGCACGGCGAGTTTTCATTCAGGCTTTCAGGCAAAATTTAAAAACACGTCTGACACCGATGCGCCCGTGACGTCACTCGTCTCTCACGGCGACAGAAGAGGTTGCGTTTTTAGAAAATTACACTCTTGAACCCAGTTTTAAAAGTTTGCATTTTCAGGTCCCCAAAAAACCTTTGTTGTGTGAAAGAAAGGCCAAACTGCAACGAAAGTTTAACGTTTCATGCAAGAACTCGAAATGACACACATGGATACATTTTAGAGCTACATTATGTAGCTACAGAAAATACATTTTCCATCATATTACAATACAATATGTGTTTTTTACCTTATGATGGCAGCATCAGAACAATTATATACAAACACAGAGACTGCCTCAATTTTTTAATCATCAAATCAGAGGACTGCTGAGACTGAAGATACATTAAACTACTTTGCATCATCAGCCAGAAAATAGAGTTAAAAATTTTTTTAAAATCACAATAAATCACACTAAACATTAAATATAGCTTCATGTGACCCTTCAAGTCAACACATAATAAGTATCATAATTTATCATCATGAACATGGTCCTCTGATTAAAAAACTGAGGCAGTCTTCGTAGAAATGTAGAAAAGTCCTGATGAAGGTCTGCTGGACCCAGACATTGTTATTAACGGACCAGTGTGCAGGAGTTTCTCGCACAACGTTATGTTCCAATAAACAAAGACATCAATCAACATTTCCGTTACTGGAGCCAACATGTTAAAATGTTTGGGAAACCTAAAATTTCTAAATCTTATCATGAACTACGAACAACACAATGATGAAGATTAATGTTGATTTCACAGCTGTGTGTGATCACTTTGAGCCTTCGGCGTATTAGAGTCAGTTTCACTGTTTAACATTGGACTCATCAGACCGGTCGGACAGGAAGTGTTTCCTAAATGCTGCCTCCAAGCTGCCTTTACCTTCATCACTATGTTCAAATTTTAGAATAATCACATTATACTTACATAACTGTAATAACCAACTGTACATAATTTGTGCAATAATCCAACTGTGAAATACACTGTGCAAAAATGCAATATTCTCTTTTTTTGTATTTTTTCTATTCTTGCAGTTATACATAACACATTTTGTAGAGTGATGCACATATTTTATAGCTATTTCTCATATTTAGTATTTATATTTTTTATTTTTCTGATGTAGATGAACTCACCTCTTTAGTGAGATAGTACTGCAGCTCGGAGACAAACAGGATTAACATGATGATGCCGCTGATGATCGTTACTGCAGAGACACAGAGGAAATTTGTTAGACACCAGGAAAATATTTTTAAATCCAGCTTAAAATTCTGAGAACAAAGAAAGTAAAAAAAATAATCCTCAGATCTTGTAATGTGTTGTATAATCATATTTTTAAGTAAAACGTGCATTTGATTTTGCTTTTTACCCTTTAAATACACTATTTTCCCTCACCCACAGGCTCATATTTTCTGTTTGAGAAAAGTGTGCCTTCGAAAATGTTTGAATTTTACATTACAACAAATTATGAAAAGATGACTATTTGTGATTATGGAAATGTAAGTGACTGCTGATTACTGGACATAGGCCATACAATCAGCAAACAAACTGAGATTAAAAAACTTGATTAACTCAATAACTAACCCTTTGTAATCTGAGAAAATTGGTCAGATTTCTGTAGAAAACACGGATAAAAGGAAATGAGCACAATGACAGTTACAAGAAAATTTCCTGGAAAAAAGGCAGAAGAAACCATACAGACAAAAAACATATCCTCCCTGCTTTGTAAAAGTTAATTTTCTGGTAATTTTCTTTTCATCTTTTACTAATTTCCTCACAGTTTGTGGGACATTTATCACAAAGATGGTCATTGTCTTTTCCCTATTTTTTTTAATCAAACCAATTTGCTCACGTTTAACAGGGTTAATTCATGAATAGCAGAAATATTCATAAACTGTTATGAGTAAAAGTCCTGCAATCAAAATCCACCTCAAGCACAAAAGTTTTAGCATCAAAGGGTGGAGAAAAAATCGATACAGTATAATATTGCAATATTTTTGCGTGGCACTATCTTATCGGATGTACATAGATTTATTTTATAACTAAAACTAGCCTACTAAAATAACAAAATTCAATTGTTTTTACAGTAAACTATATATTTTGCTGCAATAAAATGATTGAAGTAAAATGAACAGAATAAAAAGTTTACTTTCTATTATATTTTACTTTTACTTTAAGATTTTACAATGCAACGTCAAACAGAAATGGATCATAATATCCTTCTTCCAATGTCTGGGCATTTTAAGATTGATTTGAGATATTTTGACATCAGTGAAGGCCTTATTTATAGATCAGTGAATTTAAGGCTTTTTACGGATATGTCGGGACCCTGTGTCTCTCTGCAGCTGTGACCTGTGACCCCACCCTACACCTCCAAAATATAATCCCCAGCAGCATCATTTGTAAAATTGCCATCAGTCATGTAAAATATTCATTACTCATATCAAATGGGACCTCACTGGTATTACTCTTTACAAAAAATATAAGACAAAATGCCTGAAAACTAACAGATATCACAATAGTTTCTTTTTAAGGATACATCTCCTTTTTATGGGAACATTTGCATTTTTATGACGAGCCTGGCTGATGTGTTGCTCTGTTATTGAATCATAACTGTGAGCTGTGTGTCCTGCAGTCGCGAGGCTCTTTCGGCGTTAGAAACACAGCGTTAGCACCGTCAGGTGTTTTAAAAATGTGATCATTTAGAGCAGAAACGGCTGAGTTAGCCTTGTTGTTAGCCGCAGCAGCTAACAGCCCCAGAGCCTGAATGGCTGCTGCTCTCCGGCAGATTTAAGCCTCTCACCGGTCGCTCCTCCCCACGTCTTCACTCGGAAATCCTCCAGAGTTTTGGGATAAGCGTCAAACTGCTTCAGCTTATTCAGCGTGTCCATTTTCGAAACCAGAAAACCGCCGCTGAACACAAACGTTACCGACAGATTCCTGCACTTCTCCTGACACACATCAGTCCTCCGCTTTCACTTCCGGGACACGCACGGGGGCACGGCTCAGCCAATCAGCGCCGGCCGCGTAATTTTGTCTGTTTCGGTCTTTTTCTTTTTCTCTTCTTTTTTATCGTTATTTAAATTTAAAATACGTTAAAACATAAACGACAGAGACAAAAACTAAACAAACTTTAAAAATAAATAAATAAATAAAATAACATAAAGCATGATGAGGGCAGTGGTGGAGGAAGACGAGGCTGCTCAGTTAGGGACTGTTCTTTACTTGTCAGAGGAGGGGGGTGACTGGGGTATGACTTCTTTATTATAATAATAATATTATTATTATTATTATTATTATTAGTAGTAGTAGTAGTAGTAGTAGTAGTGTTAGTAGTAGCAGCAGTAGTACGTATTTATTTCATTTTATTTATTTACTTTTTTATTTTTCCTTGAGCTCCCATGAGTGACTTGCGGAAAATACATGACCATCCCTCCACCATAATTTAGTAATTTGATTTCAGAACGTACCATTTGATGTTAGAAAGTTAAAAGTTGAGAGTTGAAGACAAAATTCTGGAGTTTAAAAAATGTATTTCTTCTGACAAAGGCGTTTGTCTTCAGAGTGCCAGAAAATTTAAAATCCAAAGGTAATTTCTGTCTGTCTATGATGAGTGGTATAACTTTGGAAAAATAAATGATTATTATTATTTTTAATGGTGATAAACTAAATAAAAAGTTGTGTTTTTTTTTCTTTTTCAAACTTTACAACTTATTTCTTTATGGGTTTCTTTTTCAAAGAATGCAAAATGAAAATAAAAATGAGTTAATGTGCTATACAATATATTATGGTAAGTGGCTGCTACTGTTAAAAAGTTTGGGTGAATATTTGGGAAATTTCTCTCTGGTATTCCAAAACAGTGTCAGAGATCTGACCGGTAAAATCCTGCAGCGTATAATGACAGCAATAATGATCGTAAACTGTGGTGAAGTCAGGGACAGACAAGATTCACATACATTTATTTTAATTAGACTTTATACAGTTTAGAGGACAGAAATATATTCACATATTAAGACACTTCACATTACAGAGCATCAGACAAACTGATCCAGAGCACATCTCGAGATAAAGTTTGATCTTGAAGACAACAGCTGGCATCTTTCCTCAGAATGATTGACAGACAAACCGATTTTTCCGTAAATCTTTTTGGGTTTGTAAGCAAACTGTGATGTCACCATATATTTTCCGATGTTGTGTTTTTTTGCATTTGGAAGAAGTGAAGAATAAAGACAGAAGCTGGTAGAAACAGATGAATAAATCCAGACGAGTTCAGCAGCATCACTCCTCCTCTTCCTCCACCTCCAGCTGCAGATGAGAGGCGAGCCGCTGGGCGAGCTGCAGGTCACCTCCCGCATCCCGCCCAGCCTTCAGATGACCTATGACCTCGTGTCTGACCCCGAGGTCAGCCACGGCCGTCTGAACCAGCTGCAGACGAGTTTCTCTGAGCGATCGCCTCAGTTTGGCCCGCCGGTTCTGAAACCAGATCTGAAAGAAAGAGAGAGAAAGAAAGTTAATGTAGCAGAGACAACAGAAGGAGAGCTGCTAGTCTTTTATTTTTATTTTCTATTTTCATATTTAATTTTTTTCCTCTTTCTCATTTACTTACTCACATCAATGCACATCTGTGGACTTCATTCGGATTACATGTTCTATACATTACACACTTTTTTACAATCCTTGGACCATATTTTGCACATTTCTGCACAAAAGTGTTCAACTCTTTAAAACAGACAAATTGTAAAAATTTTTTTTTACATTTTTTTCATATTTTTTACCATCAATTGTTATTTATTTACTTATTTTTCTTGACTGCCAATTTATTTGCGGGAATAAATGTTGACATTGTATGTTTCAGCAAACTGCTGATACGTTACATTTGTACATTACAAACTTTTATTTAACATTGAAATCTGAACCTGTATTCTGTCCTCGTCCAGGTCGAGTCTGCCCGCCAGCTGCTCCCTCAGCTGGATCCCCGGATAACAGTTCACCTGAAACACTGTCTCCAGTACATTCACCTGCAGGACACAGACACACACACACACACACACCACACACACACACACACACAGAGAGAGAGAGAAGAAGAGAGAGTAATTAACCGTTTGAAACAAGGAGTAATCACTTTTCTTGTGTTGCTGCTTTCACCGTTCATGAGTATTTAACCCTTTGGGGTCTGAGCAAATTGGTGTGATTTCTATCAAAAAAATGGGAAAAAGGCAACATGCAACTTGAGAAACGTTCCATAAAATTGCAGGAAATAAATAGAATTTTTTTTTTTTATTCAACATTATATTACAAAAATTATTATAATTTTCTTAGCACTTTTCCCAGGTCCTTTTCTTGTGTTGTTCTCTTCCTCTTTTTTTCTGTTTTTTTTTTTTTTTTTTTACTCATTTTTAGGTAGTTTTCTTGCACTTTTTAGAAATTTCTTGCTAATTTTTGGGCTGTTCTTCATTCATTGCTCAAGGCCTTTTTCCCATGTTTTATAAAGATATCATGACAATTTGCTCAAGTTTAAAAGGGTTAACAGACATGTCCAGGGTTTTACATTAGTGAGGTTGGTGTTTGCATGAAAGGATCCTTTCTCAGGATGTATTTGTCTAAATGACTGACAGACTGACTGATTGATCACCTGGCTGCTGGTGAAGGCGGTACGTGGTCTGCGTCCGATGTACCAGCTGGATGTCGGCCTGGCAGAGTTCAGCTGCTCAGCATGATTTTGTTGTTGTTGTTTTCTGATAAAAATGTTGTTTAAAGCACACGCTGTTTCCTCTGTTCTCCTTCTCTTCTCGCTCTGAGAAAAATAAAGGAGCAGATCGCACATAAATCCCCTTCTGTCATCACTAAAGTATGACAAATAATCAATTTAATCTCACATTAAACCAAACGGAGGAACTTTCTCAGTCCGCTCAGACAACCTCTTACGTCCTCCACCCATCTCTTTGTATATATATTTACATTTTACAAATTAAAATACATTTGAATGCATTAACATTAGCCTAGATGATATATATTCTAGTGATCAGTTATATCCAAAATATACATCTTGTTGTTGTTGTTACCTTTTGTGCACTTCCTCCCTTAGGTTAATGAAACAATGGCATCTGGGTTATTTTTATTACGTTATAGTTTAGTGAAGTTAAATTTAGCCGAACAATCAACAACTACACCACACTCACAGAAAACACTGAATTAAATGGCACATAAACACTTCATACATGACAACAAGAAAATAATAAGTCAGTTCTATAATTCTATAATTTTTTCTTTTAAAAAATCCCAACAGTAAGATGCACACTTCAGATCAGACTGACAGTTTGTGTTTTGTCATTAGGAATCAGATTTGTGCAGAAAGTGATTTCAAAATCGAGAGTTTTCTCCTCACCTGCCCAGGGTCGGTGGAGTTTCAGGCAGTTTCCAGGTCTTTCCAGCTCCAAACCCAGAATCCGCTCGATGGAGAACGCCGGCTTGCTTTCTGCTGTCACAGGAGCCACAGCGGACGCCATAATAATTAATGTGACCGACTTATCAATAAACAGCCCCGAAACAAAAACACTAACAACAACAAAAACAAAAAGCTTATACCATCAGATAATTTCTCTATACTGCGGTCTATCATCTGTGAAGGTGAATGCTGAAAGTCTGAGGAACATGTGAAGCAGCAGGAAGACAAACTGCTGACTGCTGCTTTAAATGGGAGTGGAGGATTTACACTGGCCACCAATTAGAATTAAGAAGTGGTTTTTCCATGAGAATGAGATTCCCTGAGGTCCCATACAGCGGCTAATCTCTGCTCTGTGTGCGTGTGTGTGTGTGTGACAAAGAGACAGCATATTTAAATCTGTAGTTTACTTTGTTTAACAATTCTGCAAAAAAAAGAGAGTATTTGCAAACTTTCCAGCAGACAAAAAACATGGTGTGTGTGTGTGTGTTTGTATCTGTTTTCCCTCAGTGATACACCGTGTGAGTGTATTTGTGAGATTACGTTGAGGAGCCTTTTTAAAAACCGTCACCAGTGTCGCACAAACACAAAGCGTAATTCCAACCTTTTCATCGAAATTAGCAAAGTAGAAAATCACTTTAGTTTTCACACTAAAAATTCGTCCGTCCTTCTGTTACAAGTCTGCGACGGACTTTAATCTAATAATAATAATCATGACAATGATGGCAATAATTACGATCCGCGGAGATTCACTAATACTATTAGCCTAATCTGTGTGTGTTGTGATGCAGATGAAGCTCGTAGCGTGTGAATGCAGGTTGAAGCAGCGGGGAGGAAAACCTTTTCAGAACCAGATTAGCTCCTAATGAAGGCCTGGAGGAGCTTTAAACCAACCGCACACTTGTTTATTTATCCCTGAATGAAAGGAAGGATGGATGTGAGGATGTGAGGACCACCGGCGAAGGAAGTCCGTCTAAACTCAGCTTCAAGATGATGTATGGAATATTTCGACATGTTGAGAAACAAGATTTCACTTTCTTTCAGTGTGTGATGAGAAGATCAGTGTGAAAATGCCAGAGCAGAGGGCAGTTAGTTTGGCTCAGCGTAAAGAGCAGAAGAAACAGCTGCATCGACCAACACCTTTAACCCTCTGTGACCTGCGGTGACATCACTTTGCTTGTACTGCTTTTAAATGACTTTCACAAGTATTTCAACCTTTGAAAACCAAGCAAAAAAAATTATTTAAAAAAAAGATTATTTTAAAAAAATAGTACATTTAGAAAACTGCTGTAAAATTCCCAAATGCCGGGGTGGGGACTAAGGAAAACTACATGTATTGCTAATTATAATTGCATATTTGAAATTATGCTACAGAATTATTATAATTTTTAAGCACATTTCCCATGTTCTTACTTTTGACTAACTTCTTGTTAATTTTTTTGGGTCATTTCTTTTTTTGTTGCTCATGGCATTCTGCACATTTTTTGGTTGTTTTTTTTTTAACTCAAGCCAGTTTGCTCAGGTTAGGAAGGGTTGAATATTACATCATACTGTATTTAAACTGTATTAAAACTACTAAAATTGTACTGCATTAAACTGTACTCTGTATCTGTCAGAATCTTGTAGTTGTAGGGGTATTACACTGACATTACCTCATGATTGTAGACATTTTCCCTGTAAACACTTTGAATTGTCAGGGCAGGGAAAGCGCAGGTGTAAATAATGACATTAATGTTGGCTGTGTTCCATTTAGCTGCTTTGATTTCAGGGTCTTGGTGGCGTTTATGCTGGTTCATTGCCACACTCAGTGCAACATTTGAACACATCGTTACTGTTACTCGGAACAGCTGTGCTTTTGCTATTGTCACAAGTCAAAATCTCTGCTGTGACAAAGGCCTGTAAACCTGACACTCACATTACCTCATCAAAGCCCCGCCCCGCAGTGTTCCCGGCTCACCTGAAACATGCCAGTAAAATTCTGTCACTCTTCCTTATCGACAAAATAAGAGCCGGTAACACTCAGCTGACAACATCCAGTGAAAGAGGACAGCCCGGGGAGAGGACACGGTCACCTAAACCTGCACGCTGGATGTGAGTTTTACAAAGAAACACGACTCAAAGTTAAAGTCTCGCAAGGGACTGACTGTGATTTCTGCCTTTCAGCTGCAGTCAGAGAGAAAATGTCTTCAGAGGAGGATCTCTCCTGTCCTGTCTGCCGGGACATCTTCAAAGACCCTGTCGTCCTGTCGTGCAGCCACAGCTTCTGTAGAGTCTGTCTGAGGGACTGGTGGACGGAGAGACAACTGCTGGAGTGTCCAGTTTGTAAGAGAAGATCTTCAAGAAGCGAGCCACCGTGCAACTTAGCGTTAAAGAAACTGTGCGAGACCTTTTTAAAAAAGAGAGATCAGAGATTATCAGCAGAGGCTCTCTGCAGTCTGCACTCTGAGAAACTCAAACTCTTCTGTTTGGACCATCAGCAGCCCGTGTGTCTCGTGTGTCTGCATTCAGAAACACATGCTGGACACACATTTCAGACCGATTAATGAAGTTGCGCTGGATCGAAGAAAGGAGCTTCTGAAATCCTTGAAGCCTTTACAAGAGAAACTGAAGCTGTTTGAACAAGTGAAAGGAAACTGTGATCAAACAGCAGAGCACATTAAGATCCAGGCTCAACGCACAGAGATGCAGATTAAGGAGCAGTTTAGGAAGCTTCACCAGTTTCTACACGAGGAAGAGGAGGCCAGGATCTCCGCTCTGAGGGAGGAGGAGCAGCAGAAGAGTCGGAGGATGAAGGAGAAGCTGGAGGCTCTGAGCAGAGAGATAGCAGCTCTTTCAGACACAGTCAGAGACACAGAGGACGAGCTGAGAGCGGAGGACGTCTCCTTCCTGCTCAACTACAAGGCTGCAGTGGACAGAGTCCAGCAGCGCCCCCTGCTGGAGGATCCACAGCTGCTCTCAGGAGCTCTGATAGACGAGGCCAAACACCTGGGAAACCTGTCCTTCAACATCTGGGACAAGATGAAGGACATGGTCTCCTACAGTCCTGTGATTCTGGACCCAAACTCTGCTCATCCAGAACTCGTCCTGACTGAAGATCTGACCGGAGTGAGATTTGGAGGAAGGCAGAAGCTTCCTGAGAACCCAGAGAGGTTTGATTATTTCCGTATCGTCCTCGGCTCAGAGGGTTTTAACTCTGGCACTCACAGCTGGGACGTGGAGGTCAGAGACAACACGGACTGGTTTGTTGGCGTGGCAGCCGAGTCGGTCCAGAAGAAGGGAAAACATCCGTGTCGTTTATGGAGAATAGGGTTCCTGAATGGTAAATACACAGCCCGCTCTTTGTCAGATCCCTCCACTGTTCTCTCAGTGAGAACGAAGCTTCGGAGAATCAGAGTAAAACTGGACTGCAGCAGAGGAACTCTGTCCTTCTCTGACTCTGACACCAACACACACATATACACCTTCACACACACTTTTACTGAGAGGCTGTTCCCATACTTTAACACCGTTAATGCACACCCACTGAAGATATTACAAATTCCTGTTTTTGTAGCCGTGTAACACATCCACTGCACTACTTTTCCACTTTCCCGCTTTGAACCTTATCCAAATTTGATCTTATTCAGGAGACGACTTTCACACGAAATATGAGAAACCAGGTTATTGTTCACCCTGTATACATGAGCAGACTATTATCTAGGTTTCTGATCATCTGTGTGCAGTTATGTGCTAATTTCTAACTACACCAGGCATTATGTTCTGTACCAGCAAAGAACGAATATTAATGGGAAGAAGACGACATCATCGGGATACTCCAAAATCCTGATCGTAAACAGGGAAATTCAAAAGAAGGAAAGGTCACGAGTCAGTGGCAGCGTTCCAGGAACCAGACTGGTGTCAGTCCTGTTAGTCAACGGAGCGAGGACCCCAAATCACACTTTAACGCAGAAATACTAAACTTTCCTTGCGCGAGGGCGGCTTCCAGGGTTTTAGGACATTTCTCGGATTTTAGGACGTTTCTCTGAGTTTAGGATGTTTCTAGGATTTTTAGACTTTTCTGGGATTTTAGGATATTTATCGAATTTTAGGAGGTGTATTAGATTTGAGGACATTTCTGTGATTTTAGGATGTTTCTTAAATTGTAGGTCGTTTTGGATGTTTCTTATTGCAGGACATTCCTCAAACTTTAGGATGTTTCTCAGATTTTTAGATGATTCTAAGATTTTAGGACATTTCTGGATTTTAGGATGTTTCTTGGAATTTTAGGATGTTTCTTGGAATTTTAGGATGTGCGCAAGATTTGAGATTTGATTTGTTTCTCTGTTTTTGAGATGCTTCTTATTTCAAAACATTCCTCGAATTTTTCGGATGTTTCTGGGATTTTTAGATCAATCAAATTTTATTTGATTTGAGGACATTTCTGGGATTTTAGGACATTTCTAGGTGTTTAGGTTGTTTCTCAGATATTAGAACTTAAATCAAATTTTAGTTGTTTCTTGTATATTGGGACGTTTTACGGATTTTAGCATGTCTCTTGGATTTTAGGACATTAGGGGCTGAACTAGGACCTCCGTCCTCCACTGGCACTTTTTTTGATAAAAAGCTCTATTTTGATGCCACCTTAGGACTCTAGCACCTTCTGTATACCGAAAGTACAAAAAAAAATTCCAATGTTAATCACTTTATTTTTATTGTGCATCAGTTGGGGGCCACCGAGCCCCTTATTGGAGGCCAGATTTGGCTCACGGGCCATAAATTGAGTATCATTGCTATAAACCATCACATATTTGTTTTTTAATCTTTCTTGACAAACTAATTTAGTGGTTTGTGAAACTCCACTTCAGAGTATTAAGAGTTTTTAAGGAAAAGTTCAGAATAAACAAAAGGCTTATGTGTAGATTGAACATCCTTTAAAAATAAATTGGTTGAACCAACTGTGAACTTTGTTTGCAAGAGTGAAAACTGTGTGAAAATAAAAACAGGTTGTTTTGGACAGTTTGTCTTTTGGGTAGTTTTGTGTATATGGACAGAAGACATAAATCTGATTCATTTCTGACATTTCCAAAGAATAAGTGATGTTCCACCCTGGAGGTCGACCAATTCTAACCTCTTCGGAAAATTTGTTCAGTCACCACTTTATTAAATATTTACATGACATCTCATTGAAGCAGATTCTACGAGTCCGAAATGATCAGAACGACACAGGCAGCATTAAGCAGTGTGTGTGTGTGTGACTTCTGCTGCTACAAACAAAACAAACCGTCGGAGTTTCCCATTAAGATAATTTATTTTGTACAGTAAAACAGAGGTTCAGAGGTTGCGTTGCATCCACTGAGTGGCGAGGGCAGGGGAGGATGGATTAACACGCACTCAGGGTGATGTTACAAACTGATGTTACGAACTTTAACGGCAACCATTTCTCAGCGTTTGTGTGATTATTGAATATTTTACAAAGATGGGCAGTCAATCGACGTCTCGGTCGATTTCGACAAAGTTTCTGATACGAGATGTCAAACCTGAAATCAAACAAACTTTGTGGAGGGTGCGTTCAAGAACGCCACAACTCTGACACACTTCCACCACATTATTCCAGATAAAGAAAAATCTGTCACGTTCGGTTCTAACACGCCAACAACTAAAAACAGGCATTCTCCTGTAGGAATAAACATTATATATATACTCTCATCTCCATACCCCTCTTAGAAAGGCATGTGTGTGTTTGCCAGTTGTTCTTTGTCCATATGGTCATTGTGAGGTGAGCGCTGTGGTGTTGTTGAACGCAGCCCTCTGTGAAGGTTTTAGGCCCAGGTGGGGGTGTTTGATTCAGTTTACTTGGGAGGCTTATAGGCGATCTTTCTGCTCTTCAGCACGGACCACCTGTGTCTCTTCATGTAGTACAGCAGAGGGATGAGGATGCCGGTGCCCAGCAGCAGCTGGAGAGAAGAACGACAGATTAATCCACGTTTACACACTGGTTTAACTTCTTCTACATTAAATAAGCAACAGAGAAAACTTCAGATAAAGGGCGAATTTGGAGGCGCATTCAGTTGCCTAGTGGTTCAGACGTGCATCCTCCCTGTGAATTCTGTGCAACCCTGAAATTTTGTCCAGTCAGCGCAAGTTTCCCACAAATTTGACCAAACGTCAAACTAACTTCTTAGTTGCATTTGCACTGCCTAATCAGGGCGGGAATATCACGCCGTTGTGCCGCCTCACTGTTCTCTAATACTGTCCAATCGCAGAAAGGGGGGACAGAGTGGGCTTGCCTCTGAGCGGGGAATGGAGGTAGTAACAGCTCCGAAATGAGTGGGACGTTTTGACAGCGTGTTTATGAGTGCGCCCCACCGCAGGAGATTTAAAAAGCAGCTGTTGGCGCAAGTGGTTCATGTTTCTGGTGCAGCACAAATGTCCCACTTTTACCTACAAACTGCAAAAGAAGATGCAGGGAAATCCCCCGATGATCAGCACAAAAGAGGGAGTAAAGTGTGCAGCAATGTATGCGACGTTGTAGTAGAAAACTAACGGTGTCAATTGACAAACACTTTTCTACCGCAAAACGCACGCCCATATGATGGCTGAAACGCGTAGACACCAAACAAAACAATTCACCGTTACAGATGCTGCTGCATCCAAATCTATGTCATGTTTAAGAATCCAGGTGAGTTAGATTAAATATGCAGATAAATGGTAACTTTAGTGGAGTAGAAATCACGCCGTTAGCACAGTGTAGTATTATTGTCACTGGAGTTTCCTACCATTTTTAAATGATTTCCACACACACACACACACAAAAACAATTATTTGCAAAAAATTGGAAATTTTAGGCTGCAACAATGCCAAAAACACCTGTAAGGTCCTTGAGGGAATGCCATTTAGCCAGAAAAAATGGATCACTTATCTTGACAGTTTTAGGTACAGAAAGCTGGCATCGAATGTCTGGCTTTTAATTTCTTTTTTCTTTTGTTGTAATCAGATATTTGATGATTTAAATACTTTTACATTCCATTTTTTTTCAGGAAACCTTTTTGCACGGCAGCTTTTATTACGACATTCACCTGTCGAAAAATGAAGGCTCCCTTTGTTAAATGAAATGTATGTATAAACTCCTCTAACAAGAGTACTGAAATGAGAGCACAGTTTTGGTACTGACACCAAACTAAAGCATCACATTGGACCTAATATCAGCCCATATGTAATCCATATGTAATCAGGGATATATGTGTGTGTTTGTGTGTGTGTGTTGTACCTTCAGTCCCATGCGTTTGCGTTGGTCGTGCTCTGGCTCGGCAGCCCACCTCAAAAACGTACACACGTCTTTAGCAACCTGGCTCATGGTGGCAGGAGTTCCTATGGCGACAGATGCACAACAGCAACCATCAGCACAATGACTTTAACTACAGGACAACAACATAGTTAAATCTGCTATCACAGTATTTTTACAAACCAACAGCAGTTGATTTTCATATATTAAACATGCATGTAACAGCTGCATTAGCGCTCCATGCACAATATGTTTGTATATTCTCTCTTTTCGCTCGCCTCACTGTTTATTATTGCAAACCAGTCGATCAAACTGTCTGACAGCAGATTGTTCTGCACGCTTGAACTTACCGTCATCATACTCCAGGATCTCGTTATAGATGGGCGGAGCCATGCCGATAGCCTGGCCAGGGAAGTATGGGTTGTAGTAGAGTCCCTCTCTCACCGTCACTCCTGCTGGAGGTTCGCAGTATCCTGTCAGCAGGCTGAACACGTAGTCCTCTCCTCCATGTCTGAGGGGGGGCAACAGGACATAATGGGTGGACATCTTATTTGGATTTCAGGCTGGTTTTGTGAGACTGACTTGAGCTGTGTTGGTTTTCTGTCTTCAGGAGTTACCTGGCGTTGACGATGTAGCTGAGGTCCGGAGGCAGGGCTCCGTTGTTGGCGACTCGAGCAGCCTCGGGGTTGGGGTAGGGTTTTGGGAAGTAGTCTGACAGCTTTCCTGGCCGAGTGAACATCTCGCCACTCTCATCGGGTCCGTCAACAACCTCAACCTGAACAAAACACACAAGACAGCTTTAAAATATAACCAAAGATACAGCTGTGTGTCTCCACCAGCTGGCAGAACTAGCATGAAATATTATGTATATATATATATATATTATCTGAAAATGAGCAAAAAACTCAACAAAAACCCAACAAACAAAAAAATGTGAAGTTCAAAAAAACATGGAAATGACATGAAAAAAACTTTATATAATAATTTTAGATTTATAATCACGATAACTATGAATAAAGTTCTCATTTTTCTCTAACTTGTTTAAATCTACATTACTGTTTTTGGGAACAATTTTCCCCTGTATTTTTGAAATAAATCATGCTATGTCTCGGGCATCTGAATGCAGCAAAAGTAAAGTCTTAACCCTTTTTTTAACAAATGTTAACATGTCTGATCTACAAATGTTGCTTTAATAAAATATGAAATTAAACTTTTCTTGTGAAATATGTTTGGGACGTAATTCCATTAATTTTCATTCATTACTGTTTTGTTCATACCTGCAGTCTTTCTGGTCCACTTCGGTTGGTCCTCACGTGAACTACACTACGGTACCCCCCCCCCCTTATTCTCACATACACACAGCCTCACCTCCTCAGCGATGGTCTTGACCTCGGCTTCTGTGTGCGACACTCCGACGAGGTTTCTGAAGGCCAGGTACTCCATACTGTGGCACGCTGAACACACCTGTTTATACACCTGATAACCACGGCGAATACTGCAACGGGAGACGGAGCAACAGAGTAAGAAAACACAGACACCAGCGGTGAAAAAATGTGCTCATTCTCAATAAAGTATAGCATCAAAGGTGCAAAAACAAAACATATGTGAAATTATGATTTTTACCTATTTTTTTTTTTTAATTGCAATTGATAATTGCCAACACTGGAGTGAGTGTGAGTGTGTGTGTGTGTGTGTGTGTGTGTGTGTGTGTGTGCGTGTGTGTCCATCCTTCATACCTAGCGTGGTCCAGAGAGGACAGAGGTCCAGCATGGCTCCAGGGATAATGAGGAGGGTGGAGCTCCAGGTCGGAGGCTTTAACGGACTGGTGCAGCATCAGAGCGAGCCCCGCCCCGCCGGCTGTGACCACACCTAGTGTTGTCAGGGCAACCTTCTTGTTTCGAGGCAGACTGGCGAAGGACATGTTGGCCTGGGAATGAACAAGCGCACACCAGTTAATTTCTTACTTAAAAATCCTCCCAATAATAATGTGCAGGTGATCATTTATAAAATCCAGTTAGTTTATATTGTCTGACAGTTATTTTCATCGTTGATTAATGTGCTGATAATGACGTTGACAGATGGTCAACAGTTTGACCTACAACACCTAAAAAAAAAAAAAAACAATTCTGGAAGGCCGGTGTGACATCTTTACCTTGCTTGTTTTGTCCCATCAATAGCCTAAAAGCCAAAAATATTCTGATAACTATCCTCAGAGGCAAAGAAGAGCAGCAAACCCTCACATCAAACTAGTAACTTATTAACTTCCTTTCAGCTCTAAAAAGTACGGCAAAATTTGTAAGTAACAACGCTTCAGTTTTCCCACATTCACTTGTCAAACTAAAAGCTCACTTCCAGACACAGCTTTACTGTGTACACACTTAACGCACAGTTCAGTTCATTGTAACGCCCTTGCCTACAGAGTGCATGCTGGTTCTCCTTACGAAACTGCCCTTCACTAGTGCTTCTGTAATCAGACAGAGGGCATCACATGACAGCATCACACACACACACTCACACTCACACTCACCTCCATCTACAGCCTCAAACCAGGCTACACTTGGGAACAGCACCTACTGGTACCATCATTTCCCATTTGCAAGTCCCATATGTCCCACAGACAGGCCTAGTGGTGAAGTCACATATCACATTACCATGATTAAAATTCACTTGGCCAATCTAAATAGGGGCAAGTAAAAACTGACTTTGGGCAAGAGCACTAACTGCATACCAGCACTCGAGTGATGTAGGGCCTAAAATGTTCATTCGAATAATTGATCAATAATTGAGCCATATTCCAAAACAAAACATTTTAAATCTGCTGCATTACTTATCATCATAGGGATGCATGGTATTAGGTTTTTAGTGATCAGCAAGCCTCTCCTATAATGGACTTAACATCATAATATGCAAACTCTTGTCATGGTGGCCCACCAGCAGATGGAAACATGAAATGAAATGCTTTTTGATGAACATAATATTTATTCATGGTGCAAAATAAGCAAAATACTTGATGTTTTCTACTAGGGCTGGGTAAAAAAACTGATTCATCAATGCATTGCAATATGTTTTGGCCAATTCAGTATTGATTCATAAAATCCTGAAATTGATTATTTGCATTGTAATGACGCCCCGCTCGCTTGGGGGCAGTGTGAGTGCTGCCGGAGTGTGATTGATGTTGTTCAGAGGCCCCACTTGACCCCCAAACATCTGTTGTTTGTTCATTAAAATGGGGTCAGTGGCTCGAGTTAACCATGTGTTAAAATCAGCGACGACAACATTTAAAACCAACGTTTGGATACACAAAGTCGATAGTAATTACACCACGTGTGAGCCTTGTGAGTCAGTGTTAAAACACTGCAACAATAAGACAAACCTACAGAACCATTTGAGCCAACAACACGCAGATGTTTTGCAACCTGTTGCTAACGCTAAAGCTGTTGATTACACACAAATACAGGTAGACAAATCCTGCATAAATGTTTATTACTTTTGTTAAGTTCAGCTCAGGCAAAACTGTGCACTTTTCTGTACTCTTAATTTATATTGGTTTTAATTTTTATCTAATAAGGAATAATGTAATGGTAAGATAAGTTTTGATGTCAGTTTGCACTGAATCAGATAGATCAGATAACAGATAATGCACGCTTCACTGAACACATATCAGAAGGTATTCTAATTAATTATGTGTGTTTCTGACATTAACACATAACTGAATCAATATCAAGGCAACTGGGTCAAAATCAAATCGAATCGCGACCCAAAAAATCTAAACTGAATTGAATTGTGAGGTTATTGACAATACCCAGCCGTATTTTCCAGATATTTTTTTTGTTAATTGAAAATTCTGTTTGTCGTAGACAAAAATCAACATCTTGTCCGATTCCAATGTTCTATTTTAAAGCTAACATCTGCCTATACCAATATTTCCATGCATTCTTACTTATAATACCTGAAAGTAACTGACTGTCTCCAGGTTGCGAACTAATAATAAGACAAAAAAGGTTTCCAATCATGTAGTGATCGGGATTGTTTCTATAAGAGACAAAATCAACAGTTATAGCATGGAGTTTTAAAACAACTATGACAAACTTAGACCAACAGTAATCTACCTGCTCCTGGTGCCCTGTTTCTATTTTTGCTCCCATCTGGTCACAACTCTGATCAATTGACAAACATGTTCATGTTTTTTAACCACCTTCAACCAAATCAAGCGCAAAACGTTACAGACTGTTTGAGCTTATCTCACGATGTCCTTATGGGGGACATTTATCCCTCAGACGCAGGATAACGTTTTCGTTACAGCGATAACCGTCTACAGTCTGCTCTCATCGCCGGAAGTCCTCTCAGTCCTTGAAATGCTAACCGATTAGCCGATTAGCTCGGCTACTTTAGCATCTGATGTTTTCACGGAAAATGACCGCAACCCAACCCGTGTTGACGATGACACGATTTCAAAAATTACGATTACAAAATCTGACGTGCAGAATCATATCCACAGACTTAAAAGCCTACGTGTTTGTTAAATTTGAGTGATTCTGCACGTTTGCCGGGTGGTTGACACGACTTCATGAATTAGCTAACCGGCTAGCTTGAGCCACATCCCGATGGCTACCACAGTTTTTCAGACCTGAGGCATTGGATGTCGCTGTTATTGACGCCTGGACGACTTCTACGTCTCAAAACAGACAAAATAACAAAACAATTACTTTCACAGTCGTTGCTGGTATCCTAAAAATGTATATGAACACGAGTGACCTTGCCTCACCCCGCTGACAGCAGCCAGGCTAACGTTAGCTCGGTGCTAGGACTCCAAACAGAAGCACCTTCTCGTCAAAAGTTAGATATAAATAAACTCTGCCCTAAATTATATATATGATACTCATTTGTCGACCTACCACGGGGGTCTTGATAGTTTTCGGTGTGCTGAGGAGGGCTCTCCCACTCCCCGATAGCACCACGACTCGTAGCGCCGCCATCTTCTCTGCGGTTCTCTGAGCTGAGAGGAGAAGCTGCCTGGACTCGCGCGAGGCCACCACAGACCTTTCCGGTCCGAACCTTCAAAATAAAACCGGCCTGCGTGAAGTGCCCTGCATTCACTTGGGTCACAAGTTAACTGTCAGAATAAAACATAATTCCCATCACATACAGTGTGTGTGAATCGTGCACATAGTAAACACATATATATATATATATATATATATATATATATATATATATACACACATATATATATATATATATATATATATATATATATATATATATATATATATATATAATATACTTAATGCAACACTTGCCATGTATTTTATAGTGGTTTTGTCTCTCATTTAACCCATCAGAATTTTAAAATGAAAGCAAAAATAGTGCTAAAAAACTGGAAAGGTGGAAATTAATCCCAACTTTATTGTCATCCTTAATATTTTGCACTTGTGTGTGATTTTACATGTCTGTTGGCTCTACTGTAAACACATCCCCTGCTTAAACAACAACAACTCCACAGCTTATTCTGAAACAACTTTATTGTACATTTGTTATATTATAGGAGTATCATTGTATTTTTTTTTCTGTTCTATGCTGAAGTTCTTGAGTATTGTAGTACTTTGCCTTATTTTTCTATTATTTTAAAATGCTTCATTGAGAATATTTTTATTTTGTTTTTTATAGTAAAACTATAATTTTCAAAATCTAATTTTATGTTTTCTTTTATGCTGATACAGTATGTCAAAGTGAAAAAAACAATAGTCAGGTCATATAGGTGGTGATATGCTAAAAAAAAAAAAAGATACCAAATATTTCCAAGGTAAACATTTTAAGTGATATATGAAGGCTAAATGAAGAATATTACAAAACAAAATAGCCAAAGTCTTTAATATAAACGTTTAATATAGACCAATTTATTATATGTTTCATGTAGGCCTTTGCACCAAAAACCAAAGCTAGTTTGTGCTTTGGCATGGTGTGAAATAGTTGGGATTTTTACTCCCCATTACTCTCTTAAAATTAAACAGTATGCCTCTTGAATGACAGTTTAAAGCGTTTGCTTTTCGTTGCTCATTTCCCCTCTCTCAGACTCAGAAGTCTTCTGCTCTTATTTTGAA